>NC_142528.1:2150000-2418000 GCF_964205215.1 Stylophora pistillata | reverse complement strand
GAACAAATTCTCTCAAAGGTTGAATTTACCGATGAAAGGTTTGATGTACCGATGAAAGGCCTATAGAAATCTTCAACGGTTTTTAAGGACAGTATGCTCACAGGAATAATGGTATTTATTGTCCAGTTGGATGAAGTTATTTTTCTCATCAATCAACTTATAAAAATTATGCCGAACATCATGTATATATAGTACCGAACAAATTATTTGGATGGGAAACGGAAATAATATCAAAATCTAAGGTGCGCCGTCCATTTTCCTCGATTCTGATGCCGATAGACAGCCGGTTTGATCTGCGCACCGTTTTCGTCAACGAAATACAATTCGTGCTGCGGCATATGTTAATAACACCTTCTGTTTCAAATTTTATGAGCCGAGAGCAATGCTTTTAAAACCATCACTTTTGCAAGAAAAGTAATTAGTTTTGAAATTCTGAAGTTTTATTACAAACTGATTTCTGTATTGCCATTAAAAGTAAGTCATTTCTGAGATCAGTCTCAATTGTTATGGAAATTGAAGTGTCTTTATAATACAAATTAGAGCACCCCTGCTCTCACAGACAATTTCCACAGTAATTTTAATTCTACTTTATTTGCACGCTTTATAGACCAACCACAGGCCACAAACTAACTCGTGACGTTTGCAAAACAAAGCTTGGCTCGATAATTTATCTCCCGGACAGACATTACGAACGGTAAAATGATAGAAGATCCGGAGTACATTAAATTGGAAGGCCTGATCACGAATGATCAAGACATGTCTCTGCGCAAATCTCTTCTCAGTGGAAGAACTTCGCGAAGAATATCTGATAATTCAACGACCGAAAACTCTCTTCAACAAAGCATTCAAGAAACTGTGGAGCGAAACCCATGCAAGCGGATCAGCCTACATCAGGTAATGAATTGACTTTAGCTCTAAATGTATAGTTGTCATACTTCAAGAAATCAAATTCAACAAAGGTTTGAAAGTACATGTTTGCTAAAAAGTACTTTTAAGTTAAATGTCTACAAGAGAGAAAAAAACCATGTTGCTCATACACTCCTCCTTTTCGAATTGTTTAAAGATCTCAGCAAGTACAATTTCAAGGAGCCTTCAATTTGTTTTGTTCATCTGATATGAAATAAATATAAGGAGTGTGAAAACTCTTTCCATCGATTGCGATGCAAGCTTGAATGACGACGTATCACAACGCTATAAACAGACAGCCCCACTCGACTGCATTTATTAAATTAAAAAATCATAATATTCTGGATTGGAACTGATCAGATAATTTTTTTTCATCGACATGTCCTCTTTGCGTGCGATAGGTGGTTGTTATGACTTCGAAGTCAGAAACCCACAAAGACCACAGTTGGTAACTTCTGTAACTGTCTTTTTCTACTTAAAAATTGAAAGAACACTAGTTAAATTATATGCATTCAGCTATAAAGTCACGAACTTTACCACTCATCTGGAGTCACTTTTCACCTCTTCAAGGGATTCTCTCTCTCTCAGTATGGTTCAGCTTTCAAAAGAGTGTTATCTTCGAGCGACAGCTATATCATAGCGTGAGAAAGATCCCTACGGTCTTCTAATGTCCAACACATCTTACAATGCATATCATGGGTACATATTTTAAAGGAAAGATATTAGTGTTTCATGTATGTTACTTACCCATAAAGAAAGGTTTGATTGGTAATATTATCACCTCCTCATTTCAACTGAAACATTCTTCATAATCGTCAGGAGCGAGGTTGTCAGAATATTGTAATTTTTATATTTGTTGGGGATTTTTTTCTTGAGAGAATGGCCAGGAAGTCAATTCAAACGCGATTGTCGCGAAACAGCCTTTTTATCCTTAAAGAACGTAATATCATTGTGAGTTACTTTCCATCCAGTTTATTATAATATTTTCTATTGAATTTAATTTGAAAAAAATGACCCTGAATCTACCGATCAATAAAAATCTCTGGTCTGTTGAAATTAATCCAATTCATGCTCAGTTACGTAATAAGGTCCCTTGGTGGGTCTCTTGAGCTTATTTATAGAAAAACAAAAAACAGCGTGATTCAGACTTTCCTAATTAATGACGATTATTGAGCTAAAAAACACAATGATATTTAGTATTTTTCCCAAATTGATAGTTGTAAATTTCATTTTCAGTGGCTGGCCGTTTTTATATCAGTTAGATCAATTCATTTCGGCGACTGTGGAAACTCATCGTCATACATAAGCTCTGCAATCGTAAAAGGTGCACTTTGTTGAGGTCCTTTCATTCTCATTAAAGATGTGTCATTTTTCTCATCGGATGTAGCTGGGAACTGCTCTCGCCAGAATGTTACAGTTCATCTCTCTCTGCGAGAAATTTTATCTATAAATTCTTTCTTGATTGGCAAGCCTGTCGATCATATAGTAAAAGATCCCAGCTGACCTGAACTGGAAAGTTGCAAACTACATTTCGTTGCAAAGAATGCATGATCTTCTGAATTCACCACACGTTTAGAGAAAGTAAAAGACTTAGTTCAATTCAGCTGCAATCTACCAAAACTAACTGAAAAATTATAAAAGAGCTGGAATTTTAGCGCCAACCAATTTAAAAGGAAATAGATTTTTGAATTCCAGTTTAGATGGAAATAAAAAGAACGTATGGATTCGCAGAAATATCAAAAGTCTGACTTCTGAGACATTTGTTTTCTTTCTCAATATGATCACTTTCCCTATTTCATTAAAAAATTTTGCGGCGTCATTTCTCTTGCTTGTAAGTTTATTAAATTTTTTATAAACTGCGATAAAGTACTTTATTTATAGCGGCTTGACATCATATGCATGAAACCAGAAGCTAAAATTGTAAACATCGTTTTTTGTTGAACCAAACCTTTTTAATCATTCATTTATTTATTCATGTTTTTCTAGTTGCCATGTTCCCACCAATAACGTAGCTCCATTTTCTGCCTTTAAAAGCACACACAACCCACAATTCCTCTATTCGCTCCGACAAAGGGCTAACGCTCGAAACGTCAGCTTTTGTAATCGTTACGGTGGCCAGTTCACCATTTCAACTTTGCTGATATATCCAAATTATTTCGTTACTCCCACCGACGCAGCCCCAAACAGTTTCTTTCGAAACTACCAGCCTTTATTCATCTTTTTAATTATAAAAAGAGTGAGTAATTATGAGCTGAAATGTATTCACTCGAACTCGCCTTTAATCTTGTGAAGCTGTTATGTTTGTTTATTCTATTTATAACCAGAAACTGGAATGTTTATGGCGTTCCTAATTTCCTAAGTCAATGTTATTCGTATCCGTTATCAAATGATATGGAGAGCAATTTGGAATAAATAAGAGTAAGCAAATTTTTCAAAGACTAAAAGCGTTGATTGAAACTGCAGGGTGAGGGAGGGAAATTTGCTGCCTTCAAAACAATTATATGCGAAATTCAATGCTTATTTTTATTTCAAATTGCTCCAAAATCTTCCTAGTACTTGATAATTAATAATTCATTTGGGTCGTTGTTTTCAATGTTTGATTTGAATAAGGACAAAAAAATTTTGCACGCACGTCGTTAAATGGTTTTACCAAAAATGAGAAAAAAATCATATTATTCTCCTTTTCTTGCAGACCTTTTCTTAATGCCATATTGGTGTAAACAGAATTGTACAAATTATCCCAATGTCGGCTTTTTATGGTGCTCAGCTAATCGATTTCGTTTCGTGCACCTGGCATCTTTGAATTTGCTGACGTTTTTCCTTCGAGAAAAATGTTTATTGGGCTTTTGTTTTGTGAGGAAAAATGCCATTTCGTTGCGCCTAAAAAAAAAAATAATAATAACGATTCAATTGTTTGTGTTATCTACCTCTTTCGTAACGGCCATTAAATAACTCGTGCTGTATTTATCAAAGCCGAGTTGCCTCATGGAGATAAGTAAAAGCTAGAAGATGACGTTTATTCTAGGCCAATCAGAGCGCACGCATCTCTACAATTACCAGAGCTAAAGGTAGATTTTAGGAGGGAGGGAAACGAGAAATCGCATCTGATTTGGCAGTTGTGATGAGGGTTCTGTTAAAAATCTTAACTTTCGTGACCACGATGTTTACCAGGAAAATATCCTCTTTTTTTGATAAACATGAAATAGGAAAAAAAATCGTCACTTGATTTTATTACGATAATTCTAGGCATGTAAAGATGGTCTGGCAGATGCAGTTGAGAGGCTGATCACAGCAAATCCTTCGGTTTGTAATGAATACGACAAAGATGGAATGGCACCTCTCCATCATGCGGCTAGAGGAAATTTCGTTAAGATCATTAAATTGCTTCTTAAAGCTGGAGCAGGTAAGAGATATGTATTAAGGTTTGCAATAAATGTAGTATGGCAAAATTGACTTCTAAATGGAAGCGAGCTCACCGTGTCCAGGTCCCAAACAATGTTGGGGAGAGACGAGGAGCGAGCGTCGATAGAGTCGGTTTCGGAAAAAAAGTCAGTTTTTGTAAATGAGAAACTATTCCATCACCTTTGCATGTCATAAAGACTCAGTCAAAATCGTAACATTTCAGTTGGTAATCGGAAAGAGTAAAATCTTTCTCGCAAAGAAGTAGCACTGCAACAGTCACATGATAAAATATCATTTGTACCCTCATCCATTTAAACAAGTACATTGTCTGGTGATATTGAACTGTTTTTGTATATGTGTATTCTACGCCCAGCTAAGGTATTTAATCAGTGAAAGGGAGATTTGAAACTAACCACGTGAGTCCTTCATACAGATATTGATATCCCCGCCACCAAGAGTTGTATGTACATGACACCGCTGATATGCGCCAGCAAGTTTGACTCCTTCGACGCTTGCCGAGCTCTCATTCAAAATGGCGCCCAAATAACAAGGCAAACCTGCAACGGTCAGTCGCCTTTACATTATGCTTCACGAAAAGGACATACACGAGTTCTTGAGGTAAGCAGTTTTAGACTGTTAAGAAGATTAAAAGTAATAATTAGTAGTGAAACTAGTTATCAAAGAAGGAGATGATGTAAAAATTACAGAATCAGAACAAGTGAGCCAAAATCCAATGTCAAGCTAGAGGGCGAAAAAGTAACCATCTTTTCCACCACCAGTGTTAAACAAGGACTTGTGCGAGGAAGAAAACCCCTAAAAAACTTCGTGTGCAGTTATTGTAAGTTGGTTATCATTTTACTTGGATTACTCAGATTCTGTTAAATGAAGGAGGAGCTCATGTGGACCAGGAAGATAACGACAAAGCTACTCCACTGCACACTGCAGCACAAGCCGGGCAGATAGAAGTCATAAGGAAACTGGTAAGGGCTGAAATTTGTTACAATCAAAGAGCACGTTTCTTTAGAAAACAAATTATACAGGTTTAGGCTTAAACACGGACGTTTTAAACTATGAGAGGGAGTACCTACTGCGTTCCAGCCCGTCGTAGCAGTTTTTTTTTCTCGGCTGAGATAGCGAGTGGGGTATAGACCAAAGAAAATGTGATTCATGTACTAAGTGAAAGGTAGTCATCAAGCACAAGTCTCTCATTTCCCTTACGTCACATATAATAGCTTTACTCAAGGCCTTCATTAAATGTGCAGTGTCGCTGTGTAAATGTTTCCCTCGATATTACTCATTTTATTTGGCGTGGCTCTGCGAGTACTATTCAGTGTATTGTGTATCTAACACATCTCAGTCGTCTCTCATTCGCCCGTGAAAGAACAATATATGATTATAACATAACCAAACTAAAGCGCGCGCTCTGATTGGTCAATTTAGCGTCCCCCATTTGCCCATGGGTGTACGCTGCTGACGTGAGCAAATGCAAAGGCTATTTTTCCGCGCGCGCTTGTTTTTTTTTCTAGTCGCGTAAGATTTGTTGAATAAAAGGGAACTCTTTCGCTACAATGTATCAATGTTATGTTATAAAACAAATGGTAAACATCACAGCGTACACTATTGAGTTATGGATGCACTTGGGAGGCTTGCTAAGCACTCAAGAAGCTAGAGTCGCTCTCGGCTATCGCCTCGAGCGACTCTTACGCTTCTTTCGTGCTTAGCAACCTCCCGCGTGCATCCATAACTCATTAGTGTACGCTGTGGTGTTTACCATTTGTTAATTTCTAACCAGGTTCCCTGAACTTTGTCACTTTTAGATGTTCTATAGAGCAGACATGGTTCGTAGGGACAATGACGGTTACATACCGCTACACCTTGCGGCACGTGAAGGCCACGTGGAGTCCTTCAGGGAATTGCTCAAAAAAGGTAACATTACACAGCTAAATGAGAAAGGAAACGATGTGAAGTAGAACTGTAAACGGATTTTAAACAAACTCAGCAGAGTACTGCCTTTATATGCTGTGAAAATTAAAATCTTAAAGTGTTTATTTTATCTTCGCAGCCAAAAGTGGTGGTCTGTCAACAAAAACATTGTTAAACAGCCCTGATAATTACGGAAATGTCTGCCTGCATCTAGCGGTAAAACATGGACACGTGGAGGTCGGTAAAGATAGATACCATTCCAACTTAATACTAGAAATTTGTCAGAGCCATCACTCGTCAGAGCACAAATGTCCAGTGGCATGATAGCCAATTAATTTTTTTAGAGGGCCAAATATTTATCGTGTGATTTACCACCTTTTTTGTCCATGGAATCTGATTCACAATTGACTTTTTTCTACAGATCGTGGAGTTATGTTTGGAGTCTGGGGCCGACATAAGTACAGCACAGGTACAGGTGTTCATAAATGATTCAAACTTATTTTATCTTTAGCAAAACCTTTTCCAGGTCAACAACAACGACCCAAGAAGCCGTGGCGTTTGTTAATTCAACGTCCGTGACAGGCCAGATTTTACACCAATGCCATAAATTAAGAATTTACCTTCGATGAACTTAATGAGATCATCTTTGAGATTTTTTTGGAGAAATTTTACGTAAAACACAGACGAGCAAGACACAAACAAAAAGCATATCACACGCGCACATAAACCACTAATTATTTTGAAAAGATAAATTCTTGTCTTTTCGGTATGGATGGCTACCGAAATAATTTTGCAGCTGGGACTCAGACTGTTTCATGCACTTTGTTTCAGGAGGATTTTTCCACTCCGATCCACTTAGCTTGTAGTCATGGAAACCTGGACATAACAAAGCTGTTGGTTGAACATGGTGCAAAGATTGAAAGCGAAGATGGAGACGGCTTAACACCTTTATTAAGGTAATGAATATTACTGGATATATACCTCTTTCCCTGAGCTAGTTTTATGGATCATTTTGATATTTATGGGACGAGGTACGCTTAAGATCGAAACTGACCCGATTTCTAATTGGGTCCTTGAGAGTCAAGTTCAACTTTGTTTTCAGTTTTTATCTTCTTCGCTTGAAGGGGCGGGAAAAAGTGAGAGCCTGGGAACGGGTTTGAGCGAATCCATTCCCCGCTATGATATTCTTCATTCAGGCCGTGTTTTAGTTAAAATAAAGAGAATAACTATACTGACATTTACGTATGATGCACGATCCTCGCAGTAGAGAGCGCTATTTATACAATAGCGAAAATCAGACCTGAAAAAAGCTAGCTGATATTGTATACTGACATTCCTGTGAAGTTGTACTCTTGATGGCCGTAACACATTGTTAGACTAGCTTTGTACCATTTTCATTACCGTATGTCGACACGTATTTTCATTGTTACCTGCTTTTTCTCCTTAGGGCTTCACTTGGAGGGCACGTCCCAATCATCGAGTTTCTTCTTGAACAAGTATTAACCTATCGCTATTATCAATGACGTCGTAGTTCCTTAGCTGCTAGCTCCCTGATAATTACTACGTATTATCAGTTTGCCCATAACTTTTTTTATAATCCTCCTGGAGTTTTATTTTGGAGCATTTCTTTGATAGACTGTCGAAAATTATACGGAATCAAGAGTTTCTCTGTTTTTATCTCACTTCGGTTATAATTTCGTGATCTTCCAAATGCTTCCGTCATCAGATGCAAAACAAAAAGCACCCGCGACTAGATCACTCGTGCCATTCTCTTGTCCTTTAGTCATATCTCTTATAGTTATTTTAGATTCTGATAGAACGGCTGAGTGTTCTGTGATATCTTCTTTGATTCAAAGACGGATATTTGATTCAAATAACCCGAGCGATATACATCAATCAGCAACGCTCATGCTCTGTTTAGGCTGGCTAAACTTCCACATGGAACGGTCAAAAGCTTGCCTTTACTCATACGCGTTTTTGCTGTTGATAGGGAGCTCAGCTTTATCCAGTCCGGGAGAATTGCAGCCCTTCTCCCTTAATGTGTGCTGTGAAACGAAGCCAACACAATGCCGTCAGATATTTCTTGGAACGCGGTTATCCGCTGAAATATAAAGATCTGAACTGGAGAACCGTCCTTCATGTAGCGGTGGCCTGTGCTGATATCGAAACTGTGGACTTAATCTTAGAGGTACAGGCTATAGCCGCAATCAAAATTTATTTCGTTGTTAATATGGGTTTGTTTTAAAAAGCAAAAACCAGCCAACGCAGAAAGATGTTGTAATGATCGAGTGAAGATTACTGAATCGATCACAAACACTTCAGTTCCGTAGCTATTTCCTTCTGAATCCATATTTTTTGTTAGGGTTATACCAGTGACCTCATGAGAGACAATGACGCAGCCGTCCTAATTAAAGCCGTTCAAGATAATTGTATGCTTTTTTTCCAGAATGGAGGTCATAGCCTTTTGGAGAGCAAAGACCAGTATGGGAAGACAGCAATACACTATGCTGCCGCCACCTGTAATGTAGATGTAAGTATGATTTAAAACACAAAACAAAGAGATGTAAGAGGATTCTCGACGAGTCAGGAAGGAAGTGGAGGTACAAATACCATTTTTAGCGTGAAGCAGTGTTGTTTGATATACACCGGCTAATTTTACTTTCTGAGGTAGAATCCCATTTCAGCGACAATGCTTATTCCCATAGGGACGTACTAAGCTTACTAGAATGATCCTCATCTCCGATTCACTATCAAACGAGTGTCACGACACTAGTGAGATGACTAATTGGGTTATATATATTCCTTCAATTTCTATAGATAGTCAACCGTTTGATCCTTGTGGGAGCTGATGTCAGGGCAAAAGACAACGAAGAAAGAATAGCTCTCCACTTTGCTGCAGAGTATGCATTGATATACTTATCGATTTTATACGCAATTGAAGACCGTTAACGTAAATCTACGCTTCAACATGGAATTCATCCATCCACTTTATTTTTGTTTGTTCTCAGGGCTGGAGCCTTTGGCGCCGTGCAATCACTTCTAGGTGCATGCCCAGAGTCTGTAAATGATATTGACTACGGCTCCTGCACGCCTCTCCATTTTGCCGCAGCTAAGGGAAGAGATAAAGTAGCGACTAATTTGTTACAAAATGGCGCTGAAGTTGACTACAGGTGACTGAACACAGAAATGATTAGTAGTTATTATTAATCTTAACATACGAATATCATAGTTAAAGCAGTGTGCTGATCATTTCTCTCATGTTTGCTGCAGGGATGATGAACGCTATACACCGTTATTTCATGCAACAATATGCGGCTGCTCTGCGACGATGGATACGTTACTGTATTTTGGCGCAGATATCAATGCTCTGGAGAAGAGTCGAGTAAGCGGAAAGCGTCCAGTGTACTGGTGCTAATTGGCGCCATTAAGAAAATTAAAAGGTTCAGCAAAAACATAGCATAGAGAGCTCAATTGTAAGATTGTTTGGCGAAGTGCTCACATTTAAACAGCACTGGGTACCACTTAGGACGTCGTGGGTCAACTCTAACCCATGGGTGGAACTATTCAATTCACGTCAAGTACTGAAAATTTGAATTGTATGACGGTGTCCATCAGAGCGGAAGAAATGTTCTGCATAAGGCTCTTTTAATCGGTTCATATGATGCTTAATAAAAGGTCGATCCTCTGAAATGATTAACTTTTTCAGATTGTTAACAAATTGTCTGAAACTTTAATTTGTACTTTTTCCGACTTGCAGAAACCTCCGTTGATATTTGCAGCATTTTTCAAACACAACAACAATTTTCGAAAGCTCGTTCGATTGGGAGCAGACATAACAATAGTATCAACGACAGGGTACAACTGCCTGGATGCCGCCATCAAGGCTGGAAACAAGGAAGTCTGTATGGAAATTATTAAACACGAAAAGTACGCATGCATTATAGTTGAAATACTTTCGACCAGAGAAGTTACACGAGACTTGAATCGCTGAATTCTTTTCTGTCCATTGATTTTATACCAAATAAACAATTTTTTCCACAGTTGGCGAGAAGTCTTAAGCAACACAAAGTGTGAGGGTGTGTCTCCCATGCGGCGACTCATTGAACGGTTTCCAGACGTCGCCAAAGTATGTTTATGTATCATTTACCCTTTACAGCCTAACATTACTATGAATATTCTCTATACTGTTCTCTATGCATTACCTAAGGTGCTGACAAGGAGAATTTGTTTAACAATCAAGAGCTTCTTCATTTGGTGATCATTTCCTTTTTTCTCCTGACCTCAGTGAGTGATCCGGGGGGGGGGGATGATATTGTAAGGAGAAATTCGATGCTAGTCACTCTCAGGGATCAAAGGGTCAAAAAGAGAGTTCAAAATTAGCAAAAAAATTAACTCTGATTTTAGTCTTTTTTTTTAAATGCATACTCAAGACTGCAGAAAAATAGCTGGAATAAGACGGCAAGAGTTCCAATTTTACCGTTCGCGGTTCGTTGCAAACGTCGTAGTTCAGCTAGCTGACCAGACTCCATTGTAATATCAACTGTCTAATAATTAAATTTTTTAAATACTCAAAGTATATTACACTCCACCATGACTGCAGGCAACTAATGCAGCGACTTTGACCATCACTCAAGTGTACACGATCATAACGTCATGTAGCATGCGCTATATAAGTTTATAAATTATTATTATTATACACACTCATCCAAACTAAAATATTTATTTTTCTTCACAGCTTGTACTGGACAAATGTATCGAGCATTCGCCACTTCTGGACACAGATCCAAATTATACGGTTAGTGCAAAAGTAAAAGACCAACTCAAACATCTAAACGTCTTGAAGAATGCATCCAGATTTTCCTCTTTAACCTCCTTTTCAGATCACATTGGACTTCAGTTTCATTTTTCCAAACTCGGATGAGGAATTTGACTTCAACCAAGAACGATATAATGGACTAAAGGTATAATTCACGAAAGATTTGAAATAAATGAGAGCTTGAGTTCTTGCTATCGGTCCTGTCGTAATGCAACAGTGAGCGTCCATCCTCACGGCCGAATCTATGAAAGAACAACAACATAAAAATTGCCTACTTGTCCAGCGTACATCAAGATGAATAGGAGAGGCTAGTTTTTATATTGTAATTATTTCTGAGTGAGGGCCACAAGTTTATTAGCTATGCTATTATGTGTTACCCTCGTAAAATAAAGTCTTTATTATTATTATTATAGCTCATGGTGCTAAATGTTGTCATACTGCTCTCTTGTAGACTATGTTAGATTCTGGCCGTGAAGAGCTTTTGTTTCATCCTCTCACCAGGGAGCTGGTGCGAATGAAATGGTATGTAGGATGACAATACCTCACAGCGATTATCTATTCGCTTTTTTTAGTAAATATCCCTTTGGGGAAAGGAACATGATATAACATTTAATGAGAATTAAAAAAAGACAATTGAAACAATTGAAAAAAAAAAGGGATAAAACTGCCAGGCAGACATTTTTATAAGGTGAGATTAGAAGATTTGTCTCGTTAAGAACGTTTTGGCAAAAATCCACGAAGTTTTTGTAGCATCTCTCTTTTTTTTGTTCTTGTTTTCAAACAGGCGGCAGATTGGTCTGACTGTGTTTTTCACGGGAGCAATCTTATATTTAACATTCGTGTCCGTATTTTCCCACTACCTTTACTGCAACAGCCCTGTTTCTCATGGCAAGGTTAGTTCAACTTTCACTGAACGAAATCAATATTGTATCCGGATCTTGTTTTAACTTTCGTGAAGGCCTCAGTCAGATTGAAAGATGTTCAGAGGGTTGCTATCTATCCATTGAGCTAACCGCCTCCCGGTTAGCTCAATGGATAGAGCGCTGGACTGTTGTGCGGGAGGTCGAGGGTTTGAGCCCCGGCCGGACCAACACTCAAAGTCTTAAAATAATTGAGAAGAATATGCTACCTTTCTATAACATCAAAGAAATGGTTAGATATTCTAGTCTTCTCGGATAGGGACGAATAAATGGAGGTCCCGTCTCCTGCAGGGTTAGGGGTAGGAGACGTTAATTTTCCACGCACGAGATTACTGTGTGGTGGATGTCCTCCCCGGGGTGGGATGGGTGGGCTTACTGGGCCTGCGGTAATTGGCGCAAGCTGTCGCGGTGTCCCTGCCTGTCGGCGAAGTTAAATAAATAAATCTTGTCTGGATTTTACTGGAATAAAAAATACCATCAGTGCGACGGAGTTGCGTCCTTTATTTTTCGATGTTTGTCTGTCTGTTTGGTATTAGTAAAATGTTGTAGCTGTTGCATCCGTTGGAATAACGTATTTGCAAATAACATGGGACACTGTCAACTTCATTTGAATTTTGGTTCTAGAGATCTGATGACTTGAAAATGTGTTTTTTTCCATTCAGTAATTATTAGAAAAACTCTACAGGCGAAATTCCAAGCGATGCCATCGACGAGCTGAATATGAGAAATGGAGATATTTAAATTTAAAAGCCATGAACAGAATTCATTTTAAAACGTGGAATATAATTCTTTCCTAGATACACTGCAATGGTAGCCGGGAGTATTCACAAGATTTAAAATGCCATGAACAGAAGGTAAGTAAATGGCCATTTAAAAGCCATGAACAGAATTCCTTTACAACGTGGAATATATTTATTTCTTAGAAACACTGCAGTGATAGCTGGATGTATTCAGAAGAGATTTTTCTGCTCCTTTTCTGTACTTCTAACTTGCTTTTGGAAGCTTATCAACTCTTTAACGAGGTTTGTATGTGCGATTTTTAATGCTTCTTCCATTGAAAAAATGGGAAACTTTTGAAAAATGCTTGAATTAGTTAAAGATAATTTTTCATAGCCATCTATTGTTTTCTTTTAGCGCTGGCTGTATTTTGACCTGACCAATTTCTTGGAAGTTTCCACTTATGTGACAACAATTATCGCCGTTGCCCCTCCAAATGGATCTGTAGTTGAGGGAGAATACCAGTGGGCTGTTGGGATCATTGCACTGTTAATAGCATTCTTCGCCATGCTTGTGCAACTCCAACTGTAAGTGAATAGCCGAATACAGTGGTTATTTAGATTTCATGTTTTCCGGCTTAATTGAAAACGTGATTAATAATGCACTATTGTTAAATCCTTTCAGACTTTTCTGCTCGGGTATCTACGTCACAATGCTCTTTGAGGTCCTTAACTCTGTTTACAAGGTTTGTATCACAAACACTGCTAACACGTCCTTAATATCATTATCTCATTCTTGTAATTTCTCTTTGTCACCGTGAGGCTTTAATTGTTTCATGATATGAACAGCATCAAAATACTCATTGCTACCAAGGCTCCTTATTCATCAAATTTTGATATATAGAGCGACATAAACCTTCTTGAGAAGATGTTATTATCATTTAGTTGCCCAGTAATTAAGAGCTAATGTCCTCAAATCATCATATATACATCAGTTTATAGCTGCTGGTTTTTTTTTCAATTTGATGTTCAGGTGACCGTAATGTTTTCGGTGCTGATTGTGGCTTATGGACTGATATTTTACCTGCTCTTAGGAGACGAGGTAATAACAATCATAATCAGTTAACTAACAATTTTTTCTTAGAGTTAGTCTTTGTTCTTATTTCCGAGCTCTGTTTTTTAGCGGTAGCCATATCATTCGCTTATTCATCAGATACTTTTTTTGAGAGGCTGTCTTCACAGTCTGTTTTCGGCTAAATGACTTAAAAGGACATGACGAGCATCTAATGTTGAGAGTTCTTGGAAAGAAACACAATTTCATCAAATCAAAAACATTCAGTATAATCAAACTCACAAAAAACACATTCAAAGAACTTATAAAATCAAGAAATGTATAATTTTATTACTGACATTAAATAATAAATTTTGTTCTTGTAATATTAAGTAAACGATACATAAACTAGCAGCCTGTAGTTTAATAGTTCCACAAAACCTTTGTCTACACACATTTGTGCTGTGTATTCTACATGTGAGTCCATGTTGAAGTAACATGTCTCAAAACAAGCATATTATAAAATTTCATGTACCGTTGCAGCTCTTGTTCTTTTTCGTTCCTCTGATTCAGTGGTTCAAAAACAAAATAGGAGACAAATAAGTAATCATAACAGACTTCCCAATAATAGAGTGCTGCACAATGTAGCATTACTCTTCCAATTCCCATTTTACAAATATTCAATATGACAGCCTCTCAGTTGCCATCTTGGTTGACTTCCACCAAACTGTCAATCTATTGGCCTCGACCTCATTTCGTAAAGATCATCCGACGAACAATAATATAAATTAAATAGCCTTAAAATATCAATAACCAAACGCAAAAACAAGCATCAACTGCAGATCGTTCCCTCCTCTCTATAATAGTATTAGTCTCTGGTATATTTTTCAGCTTTAGACCAATTAAGCTTTATACATAAATAAGTAAATCAAGATAACGTTAAAGTTCTACCAAATTTCTACTCTGTCATTGATTCGTCACTGTTCTACCTTTCAATTGTGACTTGAGGTGGAGCCCATTTCGTAAAAGCCCAAAAGCCTCTCTCAGGGTTTTTGCCACCTTTAGTCTTCTTTTGTGCACTTGTAAGTTGATATATGAATTTATAGCAAAATAAAGCATAAACGGTACCACTGCCGGTTAGAAAAAGCTTTCACGACCGAATCATTTTCCATTTGCTGTTTTCCAGTTGTCATACACGTCCCCGTACATGTCAGTTCTGAAAGTGTTCGACATGATGGCTGGAGGAGTCGAGTTCAACCATTACTTTGTGGAGAATTTGAATCTTCGTATGCCAGATCTGGCTCGCTTCATTTGTTTCACATTCATCCTTGTTATGTCCATCTCGCTTATGAACCTCTTAGTGAGTACAGTTGATCTCTTGCTAAACCTAAACCAAAACGTTTTGCAATTGGTTTATTGTTGTGGTTGTTATTCACTTGTTGACGTTTCTTCTCAAAGCTGGTTTCCAAATAATACTACTTTGATACCGCCTACAGAAGTGACTGTAAACATTTCAGCAAATATCTACAGGGAAAAACTATTCAGTTGTGTATATATTCTGACACCGAATCAGCTGAGAAAAACGTCAGTTATTTCGACGATCGCAACATTATCGTCTAGTTTGTCTTCAATTCAAGGCTACTGTATTTTTGTCAAGTGCCTCTCATGTGTTTTCGTATTGTTAATTTTATTGAAATTGTAGATTGGGTTGGCTGTTGGAGACATTGAGTCTGTACAAAAAAATGCCGAGCTCAAACGACTAAAGACACAGGTAAGTGACCAAATAGTCATTTTATGAGTGAAGGATACATTTATACCTATCAAAAATTATTTTTCGCTTAACTCGTTGGCATTCTTCTAGTCCACTTATCTCTCCCAGTTATTCCGTGTAGAGTCAAGATAAATCTGAAAAACTGGCACAAGGAATCGGAAATAAAATTATTCATATTGTGCAGTTTTAGTGCCGAGGTTAGAAGCGGTTAAGTGCACTTTGCAGCCGGGTTCTCTTCGAATCGTACATTTTGGTCACCCCTCATTTTCTTATTCATTTGGAGTTAAACAGAGAAATACGTCTATACGTACACAAGATTCCTTCAAAACTCATACCCGATTCTAAGCCTTGATGGCAAAAATCTATGCTCGTTTAATTTTCCTTCCGAAATGGCTCGAGGACGATTCCCTGAGCGTCGAGATGACGAAAAAGATACCGAAAAATCGGAGTTTCGTTCAACCATCGCCACAGAAAAGGTCTGACACTTGATTCTGGTTGAGAAAGACCTCCTGATCAATGTGAAGTAGTTCGTAGAGTTGAACTGTGGTATATAAAGCTCACCAAGCGGAATTCTCTCTCCCCTCTTTATCGCATTTTGGAGAGCAAATCATCATTGACATAGAATAACTTCCACATATTTCTTAGATAGTGTGCCGGACGATAACTCAGGAACAACTCAAGAAATCTAATCTATAATTCAACGACAATCTTTCTCAACAGATAGAATCGCTGTCTGAATTTGAAAAGAAGCTGCCATCCAAAATGAAAGATCGCCTATATTCGCCTAAGCTGGTTCTTTGGCCAAACTCGGGATCCATGTCTTTTGTGAGCAAATTAACGGTAAGATAACCCACTAAAAATACGAAAGAACCAGCTGTCAAATGAATAGTAACAGTAAAAGAACAATCTAACAATCGAAATCAACGAAAACATGAACCAAAAATGAGCGAAGTGAACTACTCGAGTCTTTAGAGCAATGGTGTGTTCATGTACTTTGGCACTTTAATTGACTGCTGTCAACTTTTTTTGTTCTTCCGTTACTCGTTAGTGGTCTCTGGGACTAGTAGATTACGCTCCGGTTCGAATGATGGAAAAAACTAAGCCATCCCATGAAGAAGACAAGATGAAAGAGCTTCAAGAACAACTCAGAACGCAACAAGAAAGGTATGCATGGCAAGGATAAATTTCATTAAACGATTTAGTTATGTTGATTACTTTTTTCCTTCCTTGTCATCCGTTCCTATCGTCATTTTTCGAATACTTCATACACCGAATGCAAATATGGCGTCCAATTTGAATTGCCATTGTTCTGGACTGACTAGCCTCGTCTTCACGTGGAAATACAAAAGGATTATTAGATGTGTGAGACGTTAGTCAGTCCAGAACAATGGCAACTCAAATTGGACGCCATATTTTCATTCGGTGTATTCGTTCGTTTATTGTTCCTATCATTTACACACTCTTTCATTTATTCATTTATTCATTCACTCATTTATCAACTCATTCAATCAGTCATTTAATCGCATTCATTCACTCCAATTTTGTTTTCCATCGTTTCTACAGTCTTTATACGTTGCGGAAGGAGTTGCGATCTCAAAGAACGATCCTTGAGGACATTTCGATCAACATGGGAGCGAGATCATCACAAATTAACAGAACAAATCTTATGGATGATTTCTGAGACCTGACGTAGATTAAGTGTCATAATTGACCTCTGAGAAAAACCGTTTGTTCACTCATTAAATGTGAATGCAATTAACGCATTAATTAAAATACATCCATCATGGATACTTAACCAATTCTGATGAAACTTCATTTTAATTAATTTTAATTGGCTTTAAAAAGCCAACAGAAAATAATAACTTACAGGTTTGGATGAAATGACTAACATGTCGCAATTGTCCAAGATAACTGTGAAAAAAAAAAAGCAAAACATAAAAGAGAGAGAGAGAAAAAAAGAAAGGAGGCCGAAGCTTACAGTAAATATGGTTAACCCTTAACTCTCAAGATGTGAGTCAATTCTTTATTTCAGCTACTTTACGATTACTTGTTAATTAGTGACAAGAATTTGGTGTTAGATTAAGATAACAATTTCTAATTGATAAGTTTGAATATTTTCAATACCTGTCAGCAGGATAGTGTATGGATACCGGAAATCCTCTAAGAAGCCCTCCGGGGGTTTATTTATTCCGGGTACTTTGGATGGGGGGGGGGGGGTGGTTGGCTTATTAGAGGAGGGGCTTAATAGAGGGGGGTACTTATTAATTTAGCCCGATGTTTACTACCAGGATACAATAGGATGTAATGTATTTACAAAATTGACAGAGTCATAATCCTCAGTAAGTCCGATGAGTTATATGATTAAATCACAGTTCTTGAATAAATTTATCGTACTCACTGACATGGAATGTTATTTTCAAATTTTGTTTTTTGAAGGGGAGGGGTGGGGGGCTTAAAGATTTCTTCCTCTAAAGAGGGGGGGCTTATTAGAGGGGGGTGGCTTAAATGGAGGATTTACGGTAACAGAGGAAGAAGTTAAATGTTAATCACTTCTGTGAGTTAAAGGGTTATGCAAAAAACTAACAAACAAACAGACAGAAATGTTAAATTAGCCTACAGAAGATCTAACATATACTTGAGTAGATCATTTAGACTTGACAGTAACGCCAAAATTCCGATAGAAACGAAAATATATAGTTGCCTTTTTCATATTAAATACTGCTTATTACTTACATAAAAAGCCCCTGAAAAACTACGACATTCTATTGACTTGTACGCGGAACCAATAAAATAATGTCCGTACATTGACAACGAAAGGTGCAAAATTCTTTGATACTCCTGTAATTTTTTGCGAGTTTTGGTTGACTTTCTTAGTTTAAAATTTGTACTTAGCTCTATACGTATTCTCAAGCCCACTCACGGATACTCAGCAACAGATGCTTTAAAAAAATTTCATGTGTAGTCAGAGAAATAGATTTACATTAACCTGTTGGTCAGGTTGTGGAGGTTTTTCGCCACTATACCTTTCCTTCCATTCTCGGAATGTCTCTCTTAGAATCTTTGTGAAGGAGCTGCCCATATTTTTGACCTTGCCTCATCCACCGGTCGGATGTTTACCAACCAAACCCCTGGAATAGGCTGTGCGGTGAACTAATTTTTATGGCACTACAGGTCCACTACTGTCACTTGAACAAATGCCAACTGCGATTCCATGCACACCTAAACTCAATTTTGTACTCATGAGCTAAGCAAACAAAGGTAACAGAATATTTTTAAGGAATTCATTGGGTGTATCCTCTGATCGGATTGGTCAGTTTTGTGTAGGTTACCCTGATGACAGTTGTCACGTGGTAATTACTGCCCTGTGGTATAGGTTGCTGCTAAACCCCCCAAAAACCCAAAACCAATAAAAAACAAAAGAAAAAACAAAATAACTTGTACGTAACCTGGGACAAAAATTATGGTTTGTAAAAAAGTTTAATGTCTGACTTATTTATACATTCAAAACAGTACTTTGATAGATCACATGAATTTTCGCCTAATCTACATGGCTGAATTTTGAATAATTTCATGGAGAAATTTTGAATCCTGATTCAACTCCTTGTATTATTTAAACAATTCTTCACGAGTATTCTAACTACAGCTGTTTTACATATGACATACAAATAAGTCCATTATTAGCCACTAATCTTTCCATATCATCATCATTTCATAAACATAAATATAGGGAGTGGTTTCTTTTTACAAAGTTCTCGGTGTATGTAACTTCATAATAGATATCATAATTTACCATAAAAAAATATACATTCCAGGATTTGTTGCTGAAAGTCAGCGAAACTATAATACTATAATACAAGTACACATGTACACTGCTTCAAGTCCATAATTTTATCTTATTTGACCACCCTTTTGTATTATGCCTAAGTTTACCTAAACGATACTGACTGATATTCAACTCAAGCAAGATGTTCTCCAACTGAGATATAATTCATTTTTGGCGCAATGGTCGCATTGACGAGAACGTCTGAAGAAGGGAGGTAAGCAGTCTTAACCAAAGTTCATCTGCTTGTTCACTAAACACGAGACTTATCTCCTGTGGTTCTTCCTTAAGTTTGTTGAGGCAAAGTCGACTGCGAAACAAATCTTTCTCTGCTGTGATGCTGATCACTACAACAGCAAAGCTGTTGATCACCAATTCCTCCTGCTGTGAGCCTCCTTCAGTCTTATTCAACCAAAAACGAGAACTGCGACGTGTTTCCTGACGCAGAATCCGCCATGGTGAGGAAGCTGTCAGATCTCTTGAGCGCTGGTAATGGCGGCAATGCACCCTGTCTGACAGCCATCCAGATGGGTTCTGCTGACGCTCTGTTGGTCTTGTGCGTCATACGGGATGACACTGGCATGTTTTTTGGCAGTTCATACTCTTTCGTGTCCTGTTATAAGAGGAATATACATGTGGCAATTTTTTTTTCTGTTGCTGTATTTTTTTTTTATTCTCTAGCTGCACGATGGCTGAAGCATCTTTATTCTTAGGCCTGAATTTCTCATGATCCTCATCTACAATCCGTATAAATTGTCTCGATTCTTATCCATTCCTAATTTTTCTTGTGTTTTTATTGTCTCTGAGGCGTTTTTCTTTCTTACCAGCTTACATTCTGACATCTCCTTTAAATGAAGGGAGGTTTGTAGGTCAAAATGAATGAAAGGACTCAGATAACATGGTGCATAGTTATTGTTTATTAAGGATCAGAGAATTATGAAAAAACTTATGAAAAGTATGAGTTAAGATTTGTAGCATGCTAGATTCATGCACCAGGGAAAGAATATTATTTCCCGCCCATGATATATTCCAGTATTTTCTTTAACAAAATCAATGCTTTTAATTAATCACGTTCTTAGATCAACTTACAGGGATATGAAGCGCTTGGAAAGGAGAACAGGTGTTTCCCAATCCTCCTCCGCACGTTAACTTTCGGTTCACGTTACCCACGTGATCTCTTCGCGATTGCCTCGTCTCCATGCGGCGCCTAAAATCCTTGTTGTAATGATCCCCCAGGATAGACTAACAAAGACACGAATGACAACGACAGAACAAGTTACAATTTGGCGTCATTCGTCATCAGGGATCGCCTTGGTTTAGTATCAGGACGCTTTGAGAATTTAAATTTTCCACAGCACGCCTTCATCGAACAAAGACCAAAAAAGGCCTGTCCTTTGTTTCACGGTAATGATTTGAAAATTATTTCCATGCTTCGTATACAACGACTTGTACGGTGGCCCAGAAGGCTCAACGCAAACAAAAAGTATGCTGCAGCAAATAAAAAATATACTGCAGCAAATAAAAAATATACTGCAGCAACTAAAAAATATACTGCAGCAAACAAAAAAATCAAAACGCAAAGAAAAAAAGTACTGCAGCAAATAAAAAATGCAACGCAAACAAAAAATACTGCAGCAAACAAAATATGCAACGCAAACAAAAAAAAAATGAAAACGCAAACAAAAAATTGGAACGCAACGCCAAGGAAGACTGAGTAATAGTTCTTAGTTTCCCGCCAACACTCGTTCCATCCTTTGCTTGTTCGCCTTTCCGAAACCATGTTTTGCAGCGAACTTATGACAGTACCATGCTACTCCTTTAAAAATTCGATAATAACTTTATTTTCATACCATTGATGAAAGTAATCTTCTATAATCCTACGCAGATCACTTTCGTCCATAACCAAAAACGAGTTCCAGTTCATGCTGTTTTGGCGGGAAACTAAGAACTATTACTCAGTCTTCCTTGGCGTTGCGTTCCAATTTTTTTTGTTTGCGTTTTCTTTTTTTTGTTTGCGTTACATATTTTATTTGCTGCAGTATTTTTTGTTTGCGTTGCATTTTTTTATTTGCTGCGGTACTTTTTTTCTTTGCGTTTTGATCTTCTTTATTTGCTGCAGTATATTATTTTTGCTGCAGTATATTTTTTATTTGTTGCAGTATATTTTTTGTTTGCGTTGAGCCTTCTGGGCCACCGTAGACTTGGAATAGCACAAAAATAGCACTGACGCTACTAAACAAAAGCGTGAGGCAGGTACTTTATTAACCCTAAGAAAGTAAAAGGAAGCTTCTGTCTTTCCATCTTAAACAAGCTGGAAAGCTTTCTGCAAGGTGCTAATCGTTCGATCCCGTACCTGTCTTTTGGGATTTTTTATTTCTTTTGTAAGTAACGTACAATAAAAGGGAAAAAACAAAACAAATGAAGAAAATAGCTGGAAAGCTCCAGTTGAACGCTTAATCTCGACAACCGAAACCTGAAAAAAAACCAGTGGATGCGCTAACAAACATTGACTTACCCACGACTGTGAGTTCTTGGAGGATCTTTCCAGCACCAAGCTGGTCATGGACCTGTAGTATTCATTCTTCCTCCAGGAGTATGGGTCTTCTTCGCTTCCATCTTCACCTGCCATCGCCACTTCAATGCTTGGCAAGAAGCTGCGCTCGCGAGGAGTTGTGGGTGTGCTAAATGACCCAAAAGAAAGAATGATTCCGATTGTGATTGCTTGTAAAATAAAGCTAACACGATATTTTGTTTTTTGAAGAAATTCATTGAATCACAATGCAAAAGCAAATCTCAAACTCAGTGTAAAATTCACAAAGAGAGCAATTGAAAGCATTTTCTTTTTTCGTCTCGGAGAAGACGCAGAAGATGAAGCGAAAACAAGAAAAACTCACCTTCTGCTTAAATGAGGCTGTTCGGAGATTAATGGACTAGTGCTTCGTCGAACTGGACTTACACTGAGTGGGGAGGTTCGGTCAGCATTTGAACCACCCATCTCGCCGAGTTGACTTTTTCTTCCGTTACTTCCCTTTTCTAAAAAGACGCGAAAAAAACTGATGGCAAATTTTATCTGAATGATTTAATTTGCGTGGCCTTTAGAAAGCAAACTTGATACGCTCTGACGAAGGGCTAACGCTCGAAACGTCAGCTCTTTAACTCGTTACGGTAGCCAATTTACAATGTCAACTTAGTCGACGTAACCAAAGTTCCGTCTCTTGCCATGTTAGCTTCGACTACTGAAATTTGGTCAGGTTCGGCTGTGCAGAATTGAAGACCGAGACCAGGATCCAAGTTAGACTATCAAACCAGTGAAACCACTAAGTTGGTGCAAACAACAATAATAATAATAATTATAATAATAATAATAATAATAATAATCATTATAATGATGTTTATTTCTTATATTGCGCAGTCTAACATGCAATAAAAGATATGATCGAATGAGCATTACATCATTAAAAATCTTACAGCAATGGGGCTAATCCTAATAATGATAGTGATAATAATAATTTACAAATTTCCGGAAAAACAATTAAGGAAAAATATGAATTAATAAAAGAACTAATAGAAAGCTAAATTAAAAAGATGTGTCTTCAGTAAAACTTTAAAAGTATCCAACGATTGACACTGTCTAATTTCCAGAGGTAGTCGGTTCCATACTTTGGGCGCAGCATGTTCGAACGCCCTATCCCCGAGTGTCTTTTTTGTTCTGTAGGTGTTATCGATTAGAAGTATGCCCCGGTGTGATCTCAACTGATACCGCCAACTCACTTTGATTTCTATCAAGTCTGAGAGATATTGTGGTTCGACAACATGCTGAATATCGCTATAGTTCGAATAATATTCGTGTTATGTTTTACCTTCCTCGGTTTCCTTTCCTTCGAGACCATTATTTCTATACAAAATAACAAAATACAACAGATTAACAAACAAAACTAAATTGGCAACTTCACAACAATATTGATCCTGACGTAGCAGCCTTCTCACCCTGCAAGTCTGTAAGAACTTGGATCGTCGACGTTCCACAACCTCTTCTGCAAGAAAAAAAAGGGTTATAATCTCAGAATAAACAAAATAATAGCAAATAATAATAATAATTATCATAATTTAATTCTTATATTGCGCTCTTTCCATGAAATGATCAAGCGCGCATTACATCTCAATAATAGTTCTTAAAAATATACTATGATAAAATTAAAGCATACAGCATATGTTAAGATACTAGCAACTATCATGATAAGATTTTAATAAAAATTAATACAAGCTTCCTTACAGAGGTGCGTTTTCAGGTGGCACTTAAAAATCCCTATATCTGTAATAGAACGAATCTCACGCGGTAATACATTCCAAAGTGCCGGAGCTGCGACCTAGAATGATCTGTCTCCTACTTCTATAAGTTGGCGTTGCAAGCAACAAACCCTCCAAGGAGGATCTTAATTTATAATTTCCTCACGGTCTTTAAATGACACAAATTCTCTTAAACACGTTGGCGCAATTCCATGGATGGCCTTAAAAACAAATAGCAGAATCTTAAACTAATGCGTTGCCTAACCGGTAGCCAGTGCAGCTCGTATAGCAACGGCGTTCTGCGACAGTAGCGTGGCGCGCGACAAAGTAGTCTTGCTGCGGCATTTAAAACGCGCTGAATCTTATTCAGGTGAGAAGCTGGCAAGCCATATAAAAGACTATTGCAATAATCTACGCGCGAGGTAACAACCGCATGAACGAGGGCTTTAGTGGTATCTGTACTTAAAAAATTCTCATTTCATCGTGAAAGTAATATCACAAATGAAGACGAATTCTACACCCGAACCTGCCCAAACATTCCGATGCATTGACCGTTCAGTGTCCAGAGCCTTGCTGTGCAGTCCTCAGAAGCGGAAAGCAATAAAGCGCCTTCATCACGTCGTATGTACTCCACACTGGACACAGAGCCATAATGCGCATGCCAACTGGAGAGTACTGGAGGTTTGCCTTCTGGGTTATCATCGGTGGAGCCAGCTCTTTGAGTTGTCGACCAAACCTGAAGAGCAAATTCGTGAAAATGAAAAGATTACTGGGTAGGAAATATCTAAAAAGGTCATACAACCATCGTTTTCTCGCTGCTCCACTGCTCTACTTCACGATATCGACATAAAAGTAAATCAAAAGGGCAATGGAATCGGCTGATAAAGTCGATAAATACACAAATGGTTTGAAAAACCTCTTATTTTGAAAACTTTCATTAGTAACACGTTTCTCCTTTGGAAAATAATCAACTACACCGTACCTGAGCAACAATGGCTTCTGCTCTTGAAATGCAGTAAGAGCTGATGTCCCACACAGAGATGGTGCCGTTAGAATCACCAGTTATCAACATCTCGTTACTGGGGTCAGTTGTTAACGCAAATATAGTACTTTCATCCTCACTGGCAGCGAAATATCTTCCTGTGGCACGAAATACAATAGTCATGGGGAAAAAAAGGGGAAAAAAATTGTTGGATTCATATCTCTCAGTTGTTACACCATAAATATTGAGGTGCATACCCATGGGTCTGTTCGCGCCGTAAAAACACCAAAACTCCAGAGTACCAGCCTCCGATGACACAAGAACAGCGCTCTCCTGTGTCCTCCACTGAGCTCTTGATTTAAGAAACAATAACTTGTCCACCGGTGCGCCACAGCTATTTTGACTGAAAAATAGCAAACGAAGAGTAACCAGCGCGTTATACGAAGAACTTGCCACCGCTGCACACGACTTTAGAGACAACAATAAATCTCTCTTCGGGACATACAAATCAGGTAAAGGAATAAAACGTGACTCAGACTTACTATGATTTTTTGTTTTGGATAAGGCCCAGCTTTTTAATCTTAGCTTTTCTAGAAAGGATAAACAATCAACAACAAGAAACAACAACGTTAACATTGATTCACAAGGAAGCGACTGCAATTTAAAATACGAAAGGAGGTCTACTCACAACAAACTTCCAGATCCTTTTTTCAGTCGTCGAATCATCTTCTCTCGGTCCAGACCCCAAAGAATGATATCCCCGTCAAAACTGGCCGTGGCAAGGTAATTTGGGGGACAGTAGGCGGCAGTCAAAATATCGTCCTGGAGATTAAGCAGCGAGCTCGATTAGCTAAAGAGGAAACTTGAGTCTAATCGCAAAACATTAATTTCTCTTTGACCTGTTAAAAACTCCCTTGTGTGACTGGCTCAGTTAAAACCTTTAACATGATTATCACTACTATTATTTATTATTTATTTTTATTTACTCATTTATTTATTTATTTGATTGTTGCGTGCGTGCGTGCGTGCGTGCGTGTGTGTGTGTGTGTGTGTGTGTGTGTATGTGAGAGAGCCTATACGGTGTCTGTTTAGGTAGCCCGCCTAGAATAGCTTTGCTAACTGCGGGCTACAAAAGCCTTTAATTCTTTAATTTTAAAAATAAAGTCAATTTTGTTGTTGTTGTTGTTGTTATTCGTAAATCACTGCTCCAAATATTGGTCTGCGCTTTTACAATTGTCTTGTGTTACCTGATGCAACTGCCCTCCTTTCCAACCTGCGTTGGGTCGAAGACAAAATGTCTAAATAACGGAGTAAAAAAATAAAAACGCACAGTTAACAGTGAGATACAAAGTGCCTTAAATGTTGGTGCACAGGACTCCTGATCGACTGTCAGAGTTTGTGTCCTCGCCAAGACCTCTGGTTTATTTTCTTGAACAAAAGCCCTCACTCTCACAGCACCTCTCTTTATGAATTGTTAGAAAAACCTGAGAATCTCCAAGAACTATGCGGGTCAAAAAGTATGCAGACTTGTTAAAATTGAGAAGACTGGAATTCTCTGCACTTACATTTGACATCTTTTATCCATGTGCGTATCCAAAATCTACAACATATCTTACAGCACCGCTAGGTTTCCACAAAGTTTAGTTAAACGAACGACTTTTTGCTTTCCGCACCTGCATATCGTCATAATAAACCAGAATCTTGCGATTCCATCCCACTGTGATTATTTTGCTTTTTTCTGGAAGAGAAATGATTCCTGTCACTTCATTTTCCTCCACAGGTTCAAGTTTGTTCAACAGATGACCATTACTGGCATTCCACACCTGTGAATCATGAAAAAAATTATTTTCTCTCAATTAAGCATTCACAAAATTACATCATCGAGGATTAAGCATTCCAAATTGTGTACTATTTCCCTGTGAAGTTGTTTCTTAAAAAGGAACGCATGAAGAAAAAATAGTTACAGGAGAAATGCTCGTAAGAACATAAAGAGAATTTACTGAACTACCAGATCTGGAAGAGAAAACAAATAATATCTCCAGCTTTAATTGTTACAGCGAATTGTCCAAGTGATTTCAGTTCATAATGATATGTAAGAAATACTAGAGCAAAGGAACTATAAACACTACTACGTTTAGCGTTTAGCGTGATAACTGGATCAAGGTTCTCTTTAAAACGCCCAACTCAATCACAAACTTCACGAGGTGTAACTCACATGAATGTTACCACTCCTGTCCCCAGTCATAAGACGCCGCCCTGAAGGATCAATTGTCATGCAAGAGATTTCCTCCGTGCCATGTGCCTCTGAAATGTGTTGCGCCTGGCGTCCGGTGTTCAGATCCCAGAATGTTACAACGGACCCTTCACAAGCCGTGATGACGTGACCCATGCTTGAGTTGTACAGAGCAGCAGTCAGGGGTCTCCAGTGAGTAGTCTTACCGTTCTTATTTGCACCCATTGCTACGATCTTGATCTCTGCCAAGCAATCGTTACTCCCAATAAACAGAGAGTTGATGGGTGAAGTGATGAGGAGAAATGGAAAAGGTCCGTGTTCAGGAATTCTGTGGCCAAATGGGAACCTGACGGGTATTGTTTGATGACATACTTGCTCTCTGATATCCCAGGCCTTCAATACCTGCATTTCAACATGACAATGAAAGGTAAAGGCTCAAACACATATCAGTAATTCGAAAAGTAACAACACACTCATCTTACAGCTTTATTCTTAACAGCTTTTGGTGCCAGTTTAAAAGCAAAAGATAATGTAACAAGACGATAGCAATACCAAGCTCATCAACAAGGAAGATTTTCAGTAGAAAAAAATGCTTTTTGACTCTTTCTCCTGACTTTCTGGTGACTCAACATGCGGGAATGTTCTCAGAAAACTCACCTGTAGAAAGGAGAACACTCTTACTTAAGCGTGTATCTTTATTTACCAATTCGCACTGGAAGTTATTTCAACAAACTCGAATGCAACATTTTGCAATCTTCATGAATTTATACGCCTTCAGTTAATACGATTATTCTACCCCTATAGTATGTAAACAGTATTCTTTGAGTCTCTTACCCCATCCTTGTCATAACTGAAGACCTGCTCCAGACCCTCATGAATTGCCAAGTCGATGATAGAGGACTGGTGCCCCTTCATAATGGCGACAGGTTTCACTGTCACGTAAGGATTCCACAGACGAACAGCGTGATCCACTCCACCGGTGCAGATAACATTCAGGTTGTGACTGTAGTCAAAACATTCCACACCCTGCACAGAAAAAAAAGTCAGTGAGTCAACTAACGTGTCGTTGTTCCGACAGTCAGCAAGCATCTTGAGCGAGGCCTCTAAGTATCATATAAGTGTAAGTATATCATTGATCTTTTATAGACCAACTACCAACGACTATCAATCGGCTAAAGACTGACAGACTGACTACAGTGTATCTGTGTAACCGGCGGTTGTGCGTACGCTTAGGCGGTATGCGCACTCTGATTGCGTTGCATCATGGTCGTAAAACAAAAAGTGAGTCCTTTGCATCTTGACGCGTTCGAGTGAACTTCATGGGTGGCAGCGAGATAGCGTGAATATACGTAGATTGTAATGGGGTTCACTGTCTGTTGCCGTTTCTTCAGAAGTTAAAAAGCTGACGGGCCCGCGCGACTCGTGTCATTCCTCCGAAATGAATTCGTTCTTAGGAGGCAACCGATATTATTAAGAAAGATTCGAAACTGCCATCTGCCGAAGATTCTCGACACAAATGCCAACAATTACACTCACAACCGATGGTGGGATGAATGATATCAAAGTCAGAAATCATATTCCCAATCGGGAGTTATTTAATAGGGAATTGGCCCTTTTCATGCAAACGCATATGAAAGAGACAAAGACCTTCTAATGTACGAACTTTTTCCCCCAAGCGCAAATACGGAGTTTGTAAAAGGAGAAGCCTCGGGCCCCCTCTAAACGAATTTGCCTCGCTCCGCGTTTAGTAAAAACGTACAGTTTCAAAATACGCTTCGAGAATAGAGAAAACCTAGACGAGGGTTTTGAGAAACGTATCTCTGGAGTCGTTTTCGCAGGAGGGAAAGTATACTTTAAAACAAAGAAAATAGCGCGTGCAGAAGAAAATATTGCTTTTTGTAGCACAATCTCATCCGGCTTTGCCAAACCTCGAGAACATACAGATGGGGAAATGACATCTTAAAACTGACCCTTATTATCACATTGCAGAGGAAAGTCATTAAGAGATATCCTAATGAGTGCTAAACTTTGAGGGTAGAAGATTTAAAAGCGCTAGCGAATGGTAGGAGATGCACAGGCCCATCAACACCTTTCAACTGTTGACTGCCTTTTGCTTTCCGGCTCACAGGCGTGTCGCCTCACGCAAGGTAGAGGTTTTCATTGATCAAAAGAGTCTTTTCGTTGCTCTAATTAAACTGTCCTTCATTCAATTATCAAGATAGTAGATTTACCATACAACACTCGTGATTAGTTAATTTGCCTTCACTTAGGAAAGTAGATTTACAACACGACTGAGTACATACAGCAAATGTCCTTGCAGTAGTAACGCTATGTAACGCAACACACTAAACGCAACAATGGGCCTTTTCGCTGCCATAACAGGTCTCAAACACCATCACTTAAAATGCTTAAAATATTTGTACCGTTGGAGAGGTTTAGGAGCGTTTGGTCAGAGGCGTTGAAGAAGGATCAAAGTGGCCAATAAAATCTTTGAAAGGCTTCAAATTACGACGTAAAACGAATTTGACCTTCTCGAAAACCGGTCTCAAATTACATGCAAAAAATAGTGCTTGCGTCCATCCCTGAGGACGATAGAATACGCGACAGATACATACAAAAACACTTCTACATATTCAGAATATATCAAATTACATTTACCTATAGTGAAAGGAAAAAGAAAAGGCCTAACATTTACGGATTGATCAGTCAAAATCTGTCGATTTCTGCCGCTTTTACCGCCATATTGAAAATAACGCTACCACAATGCAATGCAATCGGAGTGCGCACACCGCCCGGCGTACTTACGTTTAAAACACCCGCCGCTTCGCCGTTCTTCACCTGACGCAGATAACTAGCAGCCTACCGACTGACATATTGATCGATCATTATCGAATGATATGTTATATGAACCGAGGTGCCTTAATTGAAAAGAACTCATCATCCGTCATTCATCATGGACCTTATCTCTTGGTCAAATCGACGACCGTCGATACTTTGTAAGGTGTTTCTATGGTAAGTCACTTAACTGCTATCACTGGCACAATTTTAACGTTGGGACGAACGGGGCAAGAAATTTTTAAGACATAAAGTAGCAATATGCCGCAGCGATAATTGCGCGAGTATAATTTTTGCGGCAATGTTAATTTGTCCCTACGGCAGCGAGGACGTTTAGAGCAGAAAGAGTCGCGCTAGTGGAGGACCTTTTGCACGTTGGGGACCAATATATGGAGTTGAACGTTGAAATGGATACTAATAAAAATCTGATCACATGCATTTTTCATACTTAGCGACCACCAAATTTACAATCCATTTTTGATTGTAAATTGAACAGTTTGCACACAATTCACTTTAACATCTTAAGACAAAAATTATCTAAAGGCATTGTGTTTACCTTTGCCACTTTAAAAGTGTATGTTTTCCGCTTCTTATCATCGATATCTCTAACTACAAGCGAGTCTTTTCCACTGCCGCTACAAGAAATAACGAACTCCTTTGCTGGAATATACCTCACTCTCCTCACCCAATCAGAATGGACTTGCCCCAGAGTGTGGCAAGATACAAAACGAGAGTGAGTTGGAATGTCCTGGGAACAAAATCACAACTTACATTAGAAAACATCGGAAAACTTTATTATCTTCCCAATGCCTCTTTCCTCCCTTCTTTCCACGTTGCATACCCAATTGTACACTCCCACTCTTGGCCTCTCTGCAGTTAAATCCATTAAAAAGTGAGGTAGCAACATGAAACACTATTCTTTCCCTAGTCCGTATCCAATACACATTATCCCCATCTCACATTCCCATCCAGACCAAGAAGGTCGAAAGTCTTTCTTAGTTAGAACTTGCAGACTAGGGAATAAATTATCTTTAGAATTAAGACGTAAAGATTCTCTTCCTGCATTTAAGAAGAGTCTTTTTAATGTAATTTTTAAAAAACAGTGTAGTCTATATCATTTTACTATTTAGCTTAATATTTACTCTTATTTTTAATTAATGGCCACAAGTTCATCAGCTTTTAGCTATTTAGTCAGTACCCCCTATAAATAAAGTGTTTACTTACTTAGTAATACTTACTTACCACCTCTACATAACACTTGTTCAATTGTACTTAGTCATTACGCGTAACAGAAGCTGAGAGAGAGAGCTATCATAGCTAGTACTAACCTGAAGGTAAACCTGGTGACTGCCTGATGTCTTCTTGAACGGAGTCTCAAACAGTCCTTTGAGAGGTGTAGAGAACACAAGGAACAAAATGACGCCATTGTCCATTCCAAGAAAAAGCATTGACTTGCCAGCAGGCAACTATAGACAGGAAATGCTTCAGTCAACATCGTAATAATTTGTACAATAAATACCTGGATGAAGGGATTAAGTACTGATCCACCCTCCCCACCAAGATTTCCCTCTCATTCCTTAACATTGGAATTATTATCAACCAAAAGCTTTTAAGCTTAATTCTTTAAAACTGTTACTTTTAGAAATTTGATTAATGAAATTTATTCATAACATCTACACAACCACTTACTTTCTTGTTGTAACAATAATCAAGACACAGAACCACATTTCCAAGAGCTGAAGATAATGGATAAAAGAGGTGTTAAAAGAACAATTCTTTTGCTGCCTAGTTATCTGTATTATGTAAAGTAATTACTCACCACAAAGATGAAATTGTGGGATGTAAATTGGTGTGGACATATCATAAAAATGTATGTCTCTGTTTGTGGTAGATAAAGCCATCTTATGCACATTTGGCATAGCAACAGCATCTGTAACCCACATCTTGATGTGTCTCTTGTTGGAAGTACGCTCAGCATCTGAGTTATTATGCTCCATTTCAATTTTCCTTTGAAGGTCCAGTTCTGTACTCCAGACTCCAATAATTCCTTCCTAATGACAGTAATTACTAAGATTTAATTCTTGACCTTGACCATGTGGATACCAAGGCATTTGGCCGACTCACGTTGATTGTACAAAAGTTTAAATTCTTAAGATATCTTTGACACAAAACTATTCTTTGGTTTATTCTAACAACAACAACAAAAAAAAAACTGATGAAATAAACTTATATCAGATAAAAATTGTATTTTTTACATGTGTCCTACCTTACTAATTGTTACATATCTCATGGGATTAAAATCTGTGAGAATTTTTGTTGTTGTCTCCTGAAGATGAAAGCAGGCATTTTGATTAATAAATACAGTACACTGTACTGTAATTACAAAGAAGAGTGTTTAGCCACTGGACTTTGACGATGTACAATACATTTAAACCTAGAGTTAGTTCTTTTGTGTGAATATAAGTTAAATCACCGTAAATCCTCTACTTAATATAAGCCCGAGCTGGGAGGATTATTTATTTCAGGTACTTTGAGGGGGTGGCTTATTCAAGGGGAGGGACACTTAATAGAGGGGGGGGGCCTATTGATTTAGCCTGATGTTCACCACCAGGATACAATAGGATATGATGTACCATATTTATTCAAACATTGTTCTCATTTTACATATTTTCATTTACCAAATTGGCAGATTCAAAATCCTCAGTAGAGTCTGATGAATTGTATGATTTGTCATGATCATTTTGATAACATCAATCAATCAATTGCCATGATCAATCAAAAATTACTGCCATGATCAATCAATTGCTTGTATCTTTTGGAAAACTTTTAAAAAATGCCTTTAAGAGGAAAATAAAACAAACACTTTTTGAGATCCTAGCTTCAGAAGATTGTTATATTGATCTTCCAGAAATTGTTCAAAAAGTTAAGTTGAATTTATCTTCCTCTTTATTGATCAGTTGATAGGTATTCAGTTATATTGTTTAATGTATCAGTAATTTCCCGTCAAGACTGTTGTCATTTAATATTATAATATTAACATATTATAGTAATATCATTAGTTTATCAGTAGTCTCTAGTCATTGTAGTCAATTCTAGCTTTTTTAGTTCTCTTGTTACTTTTAGCTGTATTTACTAGTTATATCTTTTTCCTGTAAACATGACCCGCCTAGATTAGCTTAGCTACCTGCAGGCATGTTACTGTACTTTTGTCTCTAAACACAATTAAAATGTATGTATGTATGTAGGTAAGTATGTATGTATGTATGTATATGTATGTATGTTTGTATGATAAATTTTAAATGACAAACTAAAATGACAATACTTAAATAAATAAATTAAATAAATCACACTTACTGACATGGAGGGTAATTTTGAATTTCTTTTTTTTTTTTGAGGGGGAGGGGTGGGGGGCTTAATAGAGAGGGGGAGTTAATAAATTTTTTCCTTTTATCAGAGGGGGGGTTATTAGTTATTAGAGGGGGATGGCTTCTTAGAGTATTTGTGGTAGGTATTAGTGCTCAAAGCCTATAGTTATCAAAATTGTGTGGTTTACCTTGTTATGATCTATCCTAACAATATTTGGCTTAGGAATAAAAGTATTCCCATTAACTTTTGTGGCTTGGTCATTCTCGTCAAACTGAAGCATCAGATAAGTACAGAATTCATCCCAGTCAACAAGGCCATCAGATGCAATATCAACCTAGGAGGAACATATTGGGCAAATACAAATAATTACATTACTGAAGAATACATAGACATATGGAATGATTATATTGTTGACATGTATCAAAGAGGACTGTGTACCTTTTTAAATAATGTTCCTATTTCCTTCTCAAATAGTGCCACCTTATGGCGGTCCCATGTCTCAACTTCTAATAAATCTGCTAGCATTTCATGAAATTCTTCCTGTGTCATTAACCCAGCAGAATGAAACCTGGTAGGATCTCTGTATTCTGATCCTCTCCTTGTCAGCCATTTCTTGAGTTCTACCTTGTCAGGAATGTGTGTCTTAAATTTGAACATGAGGGTTTCAAGATGTTGGATGTCCAATTCTTCCTCCAACCGCAAGGGCTCCAGACCCTTGGTATTGCTGTGTTGAAGAGTACAGTGATTTAAAACAGGGCAGGTGCCTGACCCTCCTTCTAGCTTTGCCCCTACTATTAATTGTGCCATTTACCATTTTGATCTGTGTTATTAGTTGAAAGCCTGCAACAGTCTATGAGCGAAGGGCTAACGTTGGAAACGTCAGCTTTTGTAATCGTTACGGTGGCTAATTTACCATTTCAACTTTGTTGATATATCCAAATTATTTCATTACTCCCACCGACACAGCCCCAAACAGTTTCTTTCGAAACTATCAGCCTTTCTTCATATGAGCTAAACAGTTATGATTAAAAGACTGAATGTACAATGACGTAAAAAGACATAGCTTGTAGCTCTTTTTCTCATGGATTACATGTAAATCTATTTTAAGACAGGCTAGAACCAAATGTAGGTTCAATTGATTTAATAATTTAGATAAGACTTGACCATACCAGTAATCACATGCACCTGTGAACCACAGGGTATGTTGGCAAGAGAGTCCTATTTGACAACCAAGCCATTTTTCAAAAACAAATAATGTTATAACAATGATAAATGAAACGTGTCGTAATGTTTCTACATTAAGTTCATATTATTTTATACATTTTAACTGCTTCCAAGATTACAAGAAATGATCAAGTTGTTCACAGAGAAGGTAACAAATACTTTAAAATATTTAAAAGTTTGTTTAGTAAATATAAGAAGCTGCTGTATAATAATAATAACTGACAATCTAATCATCAACTCTTCATGCGATAACAAAAAGGTAGATATCAGTTGTAAATTTACACCAAAATTTCAGCATTACAAAACTATGCTGTGCACAAGAAACTTAAAGTAAGAAAATCTGCCCAAAACTCTCAAAGATCTATTTAAATATTTCCTACCTTGCACCCATTTCTTCTTGAGACCAAAGGTATTAATAACAATTTTGTGTTTGTGTGTATAATCCCATGCTATGATCTTATTAATATCTCAGATGTTTCTTTGAGAGCCATTGTGTGTTTTTCAGACACAGTTCCAGGGCTTCAGTAAATTATTTTTTAGTATTAGTTAGACCATGTGTAAAAATCATTCTTGGGTATCATAGAATCTTTTTGAAGCCTTATGTAGGTAGCCATGGCATTAACACTCTTCAAAGGTCACACTTGGATGATTGCAAAATTGATTTCTGCTGAAATTTGCATAGATCATTAACTTGCTGTCAAAGACTATAAAAAAGACAAAGGAAAGTTGAACAATAAAAGGAACAAAAGATTGGTCAATAAACTGAAAGATAACTCAGACAAAATCAAAGAAACACTTTCTTTCATGGTAGAACATTAGTCCAAAACATATTATTCCAGAAAGACAAGTTTAAATACTTTAATCTTAAACATAAATTTTGTTAAAGAAATCCTTAGTAGATGTTCCATATCAATTCATAGTTGTCAAACATAATACACTTCATTACTATGTAGGACAAAATTTATCTACCCCTAAATTAAAAACTCATGTATTAAAAAAAAAATAAAATAAATTATTTTTTTATCTCTTTTATAAATGCCACTCTTTCACTTCTCACATTTTTATACCATACAATTCTTTCTACACAAATATTTTCCTACATTCATTGAGGTACAGATTAACTTTCTGATATCACAGAGGTTGTCTTTTCATAATTCTTTAATCTCCTATACTGAAAATGTGCTTGTAATCATGTTTTGTTTGTTTTATGTTTATACCCTGTACATCTTCTTAAAAAATGTATCCATAACATGTTTGAAAACAATTTCAAAAGTTTGCACTGGTGAATTTTTTCTGTGTATGACTGCATGACAGTTAATCACATGAAATAGATCATCCTTTCCAAAGGGTTAAATTTGAATCCTTGCTTTCAGATTTACATTTAAGTCCTTTACATTGACATCAAAGCAAACGTCATTCCATAAAATCCTCATTAATTGTATTCTTTACAAACCACTACATTCCCTTGGCCCAGGCCATCATTCAACATCTATTCAATCTTTGATTAAACAATTAAAAAAAATTAAATAAAATAAATAAATTGGCACACTCTTTGACTTCTTTGTCCGCTGTCAAACTATCAAACCAAATGTGTGCTTGCACACAAAGCTTGCTAATCATGTGGGATGGGTGGGTGGGTGAGCCCTCATAAACTGCCAAAGGACAGGAGAAAGACAATTTTTTTTTAATTTAGATTGCTAATTACTTGCAATTAATTATAGAAGTGATGTTCTTTTCAAATGCCCATGCCACAATCGAAAAGGAAAAATTATAACTTACTCGTTTGAAGAATCATTTGTGTTGAAAGAAACAGGGGTGGTAAAGGCCACTGATTTCTGAAAGAAGAAATAGAAACAAGATGTGAAAACCGAACAAAAAATCACGCGTTCCATAAGAAGCTTAGCATGCTTGAAATTCTAATCGTGTCCGAGGTCATTACTAAAACAAGCAAATTTATGGCATCTTCAAATCATAATACCTGCCTAAGTGTCAATTACGTGCATGAAAATTTTGTAAAAGGAAGGAAAAACGACAAACTACTGGTGGACTTGTTAGCAGTTTACAATAGTTTGCGACATTGTCTTGACGACAAAACGATACACCGTTGAGATGGGAACACAAGAAACTCGCTATAGCCACAAAAGTCCTCATTAAACAACGATATATCTTTCAGTGTTGTTCATAAGCGTTAAAAAACCAGAACAATAACAAACCGCTCTACGAGACTGTATTCGCGACCATATCATTGGAGCAAGCATTCGTACAGTTGTTGAAAAGTGTATCGAACCAGACTTCACCGAAGACGCTACCGAACCAACTCGAGAGTTTCCGGGCACGAGTTCGACTGCAGACGACGTCTCTGGAATCTGAAGGAACGACATTGCCGCTGGGGTCGTTTCCTGGGTTACAGACTCCTTAGGCATGATATAACGTTTCAAGTACCTTTGTTCTCAATATAACCTTGAAAATAATTAAGACTGGTTATCAAACAATGTTGTCTGCAACGGTCGCGTATAAACATCCAAAAGATTCGCTGCTTTAGAACAAACACTTCACAACTGTACTACCTTGGACTCGATATCTCAAATACATTGAACTGCGTTCCTAAGCGAACACTAAATTTTAAAAGAAAGCAAACAGCTTGTTTTGGTCGGTCTTCCACGAATTGCAAGTTCAGCAAGATCACTTTAAAATATATCAGCAAAGAGCCAGTTAATTGTTATTGAAAAGATGCCACTTTTTCGAGGAGTAAATGATATCTAGTAAGTGTTAAGTTTACATACCTCTTCGATCCCGCTGCTGGTGGAAGGTGCTGAAAGAATGCCGCAGCTGTGCGCTTTGGTTCGGATGAGCAACTTTCATATCTTTCTGCCATCGTCTTCGAAACTCTACACAGCTCCAAATCATTTCCTTCCACTGGGTCTCTCCATTAAAGTCTAATTCCGCAAGAATTTCCCTAAAAGTTCAACGTATCTTGATAGTTCCTTACATAATGAATCACTCGGTGAATTGTATTGAATATCATAAAAAGGCAATTATACTAAATGGCTAAGAACGGAAGAATCGTATTATGATTGACTGGTTGTCAGTCAAATTAAATCCTCTTTCGGTAGTTGTCAAGACAACGCCGCCAGCATCATAATTTGGGTCTGAAGAACTTTCAAAGGGCCAATTGAGTTTTTATTTCGGGGGATTATGGCACAAATGCGCTAATTTGCAAAACAGCATTTGATTAAAGAATTACGCTTTGACAGTTTGAGAACCACAGTATGTTAGAATGTTTTGTAATTTCACGAGGTCGTCTTACGGATATTTCGGGACATATTTTGAGGATATATGAGAGCATAAAAGCCCTTAGGACCTGATTGATGCGTGGCGCAGACCTGCGTTTGTTTTCAGGGCGCACTAAAGTTTTACCAGTGCGCTAGCATAAAAAAATACTCTTCGGAACATATTTTGCCATCGCTCAAGCAAACCCGTGCCAACTACTAAATTTCTTCCTCTCTAAAGATGGGGGGGGGGGGAGAGCTTCTTAGAGCGGTGCGCTTAATAGGGGGTTTACGGTAGTTCTGGGGACAAGAATGGCTGTCAGTTCATAGCGCGCAACTATGTAGTAAAAATATACGTGACGTAACAACTGGGACTCGCAAATATGACCAGCTGTCTGATGACTGAAGGAAAATAAGGCTTCTTTGAGCAACACTGCTACACACGCGTTGAATGCTTCAAGTGAAGAAGAACGAAAACCGCAAAAATGAAAATGTGAACTGAATATTTACCAATTGAGCTAACCTCCCGGTTAGCTCAATTGGTAGATCGCCGGACTGTTGTGCGGGAGGTTGTGAGTTCAAATCTGGCCGGACCAACACTCAGGGTCTTTAATTAACTGAGAAGAAAGTGCTGCCTTTGAAATAATATCTGCAAATGGTTAGATTTTCTAGTCTTCTCGGATAGGGACGATAAATGGAGGACCCGTCTCCTTCAGGGTTGGGGTAGGAAACGTTAATTTCCCACGCACGAGATTACTGTGTCATGGATGTCCTCCCCGGGGTGGGATAGGTGGGTAAAAAAGGGGTTAGGCGTCAATTGGAACGAAAGTTCTGTTCCTTTCTCCTGCCATATCTGTGGCGAATGAATTAAACTTAAACTTAAACTTAGGTTGTGTAAGAAAACGTTTGTAGAAATGCGGAAATTTTTATGGATCAAAGATAAAGGGAACACGGCTGCTGGTGACTCGCAGAACAGTATGCACTTCATTAAACCTTTTACTGTAGTAATTATTATTCTTTATTCTTGTTTCTTTTTTACGGCCTATACTCCAGTAATAATTTTTCCAGTAATTTAAACAGTTTAGTTATAGTTACCGAAAGAGACACTATCAGTTAAGCGCAGATTCATTGTGACCATCTGAAATATTAAAATCACTCAGAAATTTGCTGGTTCCTAGAGGAAAAATTATGACAGGCTGTTGTGTTTTTTTTTTTTTTTTTGGCCACACAACACACCGTCAAAGATTGACGAAACTTTTAAGTTTCATCACCATTTATAGCACAGTCTTTCGCACTATGAGAAAAGCGTTGTCAGTCCTCAACCTTTTCCTTCCATGTTTGTCTGAGTGTTGGTTGGTTATATATGTTTTTTTAATCGTCGCTCAAAGTTCTTCGTGCTTCCTTCTTGACCATCCTTTGGAACAGTGACTCTAGCAGTTTCCGTTGTTCCCTCATTTCCAGGGTTATACCACTGATTCTGAGATAAAGAGCAGAAACTACGTTTAATATGAAATCACACAAATAATTGCACATTGCCATAAACAGAACCTAAAATAAAACAAATAAACAAATTAACATGTTTCAAATTAGTTGACAGAGGTATTAGCTGGGGTGAAGCGTTGCATCGGTCCTTTAAATCTGTGAGACTTTGCTCTTCAGTTTTTTGTTGTTTTTTTTTTGTTTTTTTGTTTTTTTTCATGTTTCAGAGGAAATCCACATGGCTTTACGTTTCTTGGCTGAGAAAAACTTCAGAGTCAAAGTGTTTGTGAGATATCAAAACAAGGATGTGTATCTTTGTTTTGGTCTTACTGACAACGTCCTGTGTAGTTAAGTATTTTCGGTTTTGATTTACGCGCGTTATTGTGCTTAAGACTCTAATAACATATCGATAAAAAACAATTAAATACCGAAAAACTGCTTTAATGATACCCTGGCTGTGTTAAGGTACGTTTACAGAGCCCTGAAAAGTTAAGTTCAGTTGCTGTAGTATTGTAACACAAAGTAATGGACACAAAGTCTATAAAACTGCCATGTATTCTGCCCTCGTCAACATACTCCGAAGGTCCCGGATATAGTTACCAGTACCACAGTGTGTTGTCGATTATTGTCATTCTATTGTTGTCGTTGTTGTTGTTGTTATTATTATCATTACCTATCATCCTGCTCCCTCATTCTTGATGTCAATATCTTTGTCAAGTGATCAGCCAAATTTCTTTCCGCATCCTCCACCGTGTATTTTGGTTTTTGTCCGCTGACCAGTCTGTCCCCTAGACCCTGAATCAAAAAGCATTAACATCTGCAAACATAGATTCAAAGTTTGAGGTCTTCATAAGCCTGAATGTATCTAGTGAAGATTGTCACAGAAAAGAAGCCTAACTAATGATGGGAGTAGATTCTTTGTATGTAGTTTATGATAGGGCCCAAGGAAGGACCAATTCGCTACGACCGCCGGCGAATAATATACATGTATATCCACGTTAATATTAAGTTCTTTAAACTTTCGGCTTGATGTCAAAAATGAAAAAAGGAAATAAAACTTTTAAACTTTGGTAGGTTAAAAGTTACAAACTGATTTCAAAGCTTAACTCGATACGAATTTTATTACTTCACAGGTTACACTGACACGATTTTAAACCCGCACTTTCTGGTATCGCTTGGCCGAGAACTACCAACTGAGCTACAAGATCACATTTTAAATGTAGTTGTTGTTGTTTTTAGCAAATCAATTTAATTTAGCACCTGCAGAGCTTTTAACACTGTGGAAGGGTCATTTATAAATCTTAAAAGCCAAAGTATATGCCAGTTTGAACACAAACCAATAAGACACATCTTGTGACTATCAACCAACCTTTATTTTCTGTAGTATAGTTTTTGCCTTCTTGTTTGGTTGTTTAACCGACTTGGGCTGATGTAAACGATGAAGAAGCCACAGTGGTGATTTTTCAATGAACTCATGGATCACTTCGATCTGGAGAAATACGAAACTCAAGGTTTTCAAGAAGCGTTACTCAATAATAGTTATCGTCACGGAAAACAACTGCAAAGTCTATTTACTGCGCTTATCTTTACAAGCTTGGGATTTCTGGGCTTTTCATATCTTTCCGTTCCAAACTACGAAGCTGGCGTTTTTTTGGGCGGCGCCGCTGCGAAAGCGTCTCAAGTTTGTTGTGACATTGCAGTTCGTTCATGCGACGCCAGTAAACGCTCTAAAGCACACAAAGGGACGGCAATCCACGCAGGCCAGCTACCATTGTATTCTACTATAGCCTTAAGCTATACGTTAATGTCGCAACTCGTTGTTCGTAAACCTTGTAACCAAAAATGAAGAATTGAACCATAACCAAATAACTTTAAAATTTTCGAAAGCAATGGCTTGATTAATAAGTGAATGAAATAAGAAAATCGATGTTGGTCCTCTGCTATTAAGCATTTTTTTTTCCGAGAAATTAAGCCAGAAAGGCTGCTCCAGCATTTAAATCCATTTCATCATGTATTTGAAAGTACTAGAGTATTTTACCTTTATAGATAAACGTTTATATTCTGCATTCTGCCGAATTGAATCGATGTCACCAATGGCAAGACCGATCTGAAAAAGAATCGACATATGAACCAATGAATCGTTCTCCAGAACAAACAGAACTTTTGAATAAAAACGAAAAATAGCTTTTAGGCGGGGCATCTTGTCACAGAAAGGGAGTGAAGTGAAACAACATGCCAGTAATAAGCCATTAAAGTAACTTAGTGAGAATCTGTCACGTTCATACATGACAAAAAAATTTTTTTTTTTTTGATAATTTGGAATAGGATTTACTGTGATATTTTTATAAATAAAATAATTTGGATATATCAACAAAGTTGAAATGGTAAATTGGCCACCGTAACGATTACAAAAGCTGACGTTTCGAGCGTTAGCCCTTCGTTACTCCCACCGACGCAGCCCCAAACAGTTTCTTTCGAAACTATCAGCCTTTATTCATTTTTATAAATAAGTCTGCAAGTAGGTTTTTAATTTATTCATATTTTATTACCAGTGGGATCTTTTTAATTATTTTAATATTGTGAATTGTAAGGCGCTTTGGTCAATTAGTGGAGTTAGCGCTATATAAATTATGTTAAATTATTATGTTAAAAATTCACACAGGAGCGCGGATGCATCGTCAGACTGATTATGGTGATTGGGTGATAATTGAGTTATTTGGTCTTATCGTATTGATCAATCTGGTGATGGTTTCGATCTGAATTTACAGACATACATAATATCCAGTCCAACACAATGCAAAATATTAGTGAGTAGGAAATTGCACAAACCGTCAAATTCATTAGCACGATCGGCATCATGACACAAAACACTAAGAACACTGCTTGGCTAAAGGTCGGTGAAAACAGCTGCTGGTCAGTGAAAAAGCGGGTGTATTCAAGTTCACCGATTGTCATGGCAACCACCTTCACTAAAGACAAATGCAATGACTGGAACGGGTCCTATCAAAAAAAAAACCAACAAAGCAATGGATGAGATTGAAAACGTTCACTTTTATAAAAGAAATGTTAGGAGTTTTTGTAAGTTTTTGGCTTGACATACCTTTTCAATATCGTCCAATAAAGTTCCATTCATTGTCATGTTGAGAGCTATGGCCTGTGTGTGAAAATATAGAGGAACTTAGGAAGGAAAATCGACATTACAGCTTGAATTGAGGTCACTTGTTATGGAATTAAAGCTGTTTTAACTTCAAAGAAGGTTGCATGGGAAAATTTCTGTATTCATGCGACCATCGTCCTGATTTGGTCAGGTAAGGACGTGCACGAAATAACAGAAAAGACTTAATGCATCGTCCTGATTTGCCCAAGAAAGGACGTGCACGAAATAACAGAGAAGACTTAATGCAACTATTCAAAAAGACAAGAAAAATTCGCGTAAAAGAAAAAAAAAGTGGAAGCATTACTTACGTTTACTTTCTTTGATAAAAGCATTTGAAATACCAAAGCAAAAGCAAAGATTAAGATGGAGAACATTATTGCTACCTGAAAAGAGAGATACAGGCATCCCCACGCTAATCAATAAATACCACATGCTCAAGAAATAATGTTGCTCAAAATAACATCAGTCGTGTGGTATTAAGGCCATATTTATTATTTATTTATTCATTCATTTTATTTACTCATTCGTGCATCTTGTTTATCCTTTGAATTTCATATTTCTCGAGATCGGTCAATGTTTAAGATTTTAAAAATGTCGAAAGAAAACAAATATTTGTTTTGTAGTGGGAGTGCACTTAGTAAGTACAGATAGTTTACCTTGCACGCTACTCAAAAAAACAATTTCTAATGAAAGGTCTCAGTCTGTAATCCAACTGATGGTTTGAGGACATTTCAAACCAAGAACTTCCTGACTGATTGCGCCCACCTCTCCAACGCGCGCTGTATCCTGAATACAATTGTGTTTGATTTTGATAAACAAGAAGCTCAGAGTTCATCACAAACCTTGCCTAATGTCTTCAGCACAACAAAAAGCATTGTGACGTGTATTCCAGATTCAAATATACTAAAAGAGAAGAAAAATGATTCAGTCTCTATGTCGTCATTTCGTGATCAGTTGGTTTGTTTCGAATAGTTATAGAGAGCTCTTTGATGTCATAGGTTGGTGACTTGCGTTGGACTACCGATCGAAAAGTCAGGGTTGTCACCCTATTGCCTAGCCATCGCGTTGTGTTTTTGGACCTGACAATCTACTCTCAAAAAGTATCTCACTACCTGCAGGTGTAATGACTACCACAGAATCTTCAGGGAAACCTGAAAATATCTGAGGACAGGGGGGAGTGTAACCTGCTCTGGACAAGCATTGAATCCAAAGATAGTAATTATACATCGAATTGAAATATGGCGTCCAATTCGGAATTACCATTGTTCTGGACTTACTAGCCTCGTCTTCACGTGGAAAACACAAAAGGATTATCACATGTGTGAGAGGCTAGTAAGTCCAGAACAATGGCAGTTCAAATAGGCCTTTTGCAGCTAGAGATCACGTGCTTAGATACCGCATAGCAACGCCATACTGGAGAGCAAGCACTCCAGTGATCTCAGACAAGATAGAGGTCACAGTGGTCTGCATTCAAACAAAGAATACAGCGAATAACAGGTCAAAAGGTATCCCAATTCGAGAAATCCAGTAAGAAGTAATCAACGGCTTTCTCGGAGTGTATCAGCAGCAAAATCACACCAAAATTCGTTTTTCGCTGATACACTCCAAGGAAGCTGTTGATTAAAACTTACGAGATCTCTCGAATTGGGATACCCTTTAACTTGTTATCCGCTGTATTCTTTGTTTGAATGCAGACCTCTGTGATCTCTATTTTGTCTGAGATCACTGGAGTGCTTGCTCTCCAGTATGGCGTTGCTATGCGGTATCTAAGCACGTGATCTCTAACTGCAAAAGGCCTATTGGATGCCGTATTTCGATTCGGTGTATACCCTGTCATAATCCCTTTATGCCTTTAGAAAAAATCTTAGAGCATTTTCCTACATGTCTTTACACCCCGAATTATTCTAAAAAGTAATGCAAAAGAGCCTTTAGGTCTCGAGCACAAAACCTCTCAAATCTCCCTTTCTTATTACAGGTATTGGGTACGAAAGTAACAAACTTTAACCAACCTTTGCAGATACAGTAAAAGCGTGAGATATCCAAACAGCACAGAAATGGCAAGGAAAACACATTTATCAGAAAATTCCAAACCCAGATGCTCTGACAATATGGAAATTAGTGCTGTCGAGAAGGTGCAAATCTCAGCAATGTTGCTTGTTTCAATGTAGTTCCATTTCTGCGATCAGAGAAATCAAACAATTACCAGGTCATGGTTTTCATATATTTGATTTTTCAAGAAATTGGCTCGAGTTTCATGAAACTGCTCGTTTTGTTCTTGAGTTTTTTTTTATTTTTCGATGGCCTCCTAATAACCATAAAACTTGCAATGCTCGCTTTTTTTTCCATAACCCTCCTCAGGTCCCAGGGCTCTCCGCTTGGTAAATCAGGGAGGGGTGAAACCATAAACGAGAATGGGAACGAGATCGTTTGGAAAAAGTTTAAAGGGGATGTCTTAAAGATATTATTCCATTTATTTTCGGCTGTCAGTTCCTTAGAAGTACCAAGTTATGTTGTTTGATTATTCTAAAAGGATACCAAATAAATAAGCAAACAAACCAACAAATAACTCACTTCCCAGAATGCTTGATGCATTTCTATCAACAAATAAACAGCTGTCATAACTGCAATAAATATCTCCCAGACTTCGATTCGAGCAGTGATGCACACATTCTGAAAGGAAAAGACATGTGATACAACTCCAAACGATCCATTATATGAAAGAATATATATTCAGGCCGACAAGTCAGGAAAAGTTTCTAGTAGGTTTCATACCTGTCCGTCTGGAATAACTGGTCGAACGGGATTAAGCAAGTAAAGATGTTGAATGCACAACATATAAAACGTCAAGTTTCCAAGGTAAAAAAGGTAAATCACAGCAGAGATGTAAAAAAACCTGACACCCATGTGCTGCCTGTTGAAAGAACATGTTTGTCGATTAAAAAGAGAAGATTGCTCTTATTACTTGTGTCACGTGGGAGACGCTTCACAGCGACTTGTACTCTTGATCGAGAAGGACCGGTTACCAAGATAGAGAAAGTGATAGGCGATCTTACCATTTGCATCGCATCAGCTCGATAATCAGCGGATGAAAAATCAATTCTTCTCTTCCATAGTCCAGCATGGTCTGTAATGAGACCCAGAAACACCGATTAAGATGTCTTCGTCCATATCAGATCGAATTTTCGACGTTTATTTCAGTACGACTCGCTGGTAATAAAAGTCTATCTTTCCTTCAAAGGGCATGCTACGTCAAGTCTTGGTAAAGGTAAAGTCTGTTTACGAGCCTAGTGACCCATTAGGCCGGTGCTTAACTCCGGTTTCTGTAGCATGAAGCGACTAGGATGGGATGGTCGCAGGGTTACCCCCAGCAGGGTTACCCCCCAGTCCATCGCAGGGTTACCCCCAGCAGGATTAACTCCCAGTCCATCGCAGGGGCTACCCCCAGCAGGATTACCCCCCAGCATTAAATTGCCGGTACCCATTTATACACTTAGGCGAAGAGAGGCACTGCCTAAGAACACAACACAATGTGCCGGCCGGGGCTCGAACCCGGACCACTCGATCCGGAGTCGAGCGCACTAACCATGAGGCCACCGCGCCTCCAGACGTCAAGTTTTGAGTTCAATTCAATTAAAATCATCTTCTGCAATTCAAGCCGTCAATCTCCTCTTTTATAACTTTCATGTTTCTTTATTTCACTCAGGATTATTACTGTATTTACATTAACACCGTTCTATTGCCCTAGATTAACTGATGTTGTCGTTGTTCACCTTTGGAGCAAAGAAGACACGTCCATCGCTAAGGAGGGAAGGGTCGGGATTCACATATTCAAAGTCATAAGTTAGCTTAGAATGAAAAAGAAAAAAATTCATTAATTTACGTTAGGAATCGATTAACTACAATGAAGAATGAGGAACGGTCTCGAAGAGCCGTGGCCAAGTAACAAGTACTCACATCGGATGTTTATTCTATCGAACAAATATGTATTTGTGTATATAAAATTAAATATAAATGTTTCTAGATAAGCATTTTATGGCAAAAACAGGAACAACTTAGAGTAGCCTCGTCCTTCCATTAACTTGACACGTTTTCCATGACGTTTTCAGGGGTCGTAAACATTTGTTTGTACGACAGAAATATAATCATTGTATATCCATAAAAACAATTCGTTACGGGATCTATTTATATACATGAGGACGTCGTCAGGATTTTCTCCAATGAAATAGTGAAATGTTCTGTCAAGGATCAGTACATTTATAGAGAACTTTACGCAAAAAGGTGTTCAATTAATAAACATCTGATCATTTTATAGAAAATGCGCGAGATAAATATTGAATATTATTATTATTATTGTTATTATTATTAATTAAAGAAAATTTTTGATCCTCTATTCGGCTATTTTATTCATACCGAGTAATCCTCATCTGTTTGTAGGTGATAGGAGTTTTGAATGCATTTATCCATAACCACCTGAAAAAGATAACAGTAGTTCAAAACAGTAAACAGTCGATTTTTAACAAACTGTTATTTTGTGGTGAAGATCCTGTTTTTGGTTTCGTCGTCGTATCTCTAACCTTGGCCACAGAAGGGAACGTTTCAATAAGACTTTTCAAAGGGATGAAATTGCTTCTTTCGTCACACACTGGAAAAGCTTCCTTCCACCTGAAAATGGACAACGATAGAAGCTATGTTCCAGTCAAGCCTTGGAAGCAGATTTCAACTAAAGAATATCCCCATAACCGTTGGTTGCCTATTAAACAGCTGTTGGCATTTGAGAAAGTCCTATTAGCAATAATCAAGTAATTGCTGCAGTTATTCTTGCTGCGCACTGAGTAGTTGGTCAAACTGCTACTTGTCCTGAAGGCTGATAGTTTCTAAAGAAACTGTTTGGGGCTGCGTCGGTGGGGGTAACGAAATAATTTGGATATATCAACAAAGTTGAAATGGTAAATTGGCCACCGCAACGATTACAAAAGCTGACGTTTCGAGCGTTAGCCCTTCGTCAGAGCTAGTTGTCCTGATTTGAAGAAATGGTCTATCGTATTGCGTGATCTTATCTTCTGAATGAGGGCAGTAATTGAAAGGACTTGTCAGTAACTGACTCTCGTTTCGACAAACTGAGCGAAAGTTGTTATCACAGTTAAGTCAGAAGTCATCATTGAACTGACTTGACTCGGATTATTACTTCCGGTCAGTTTGTCGAAACTTCAGGCGCTATTAACGACAACAGTTCTTTTCAGACCAGAGCGACCTGGGTTTTTATTTTACCTTACATGCTTGATAATTTCCATGCAGACATCTTGGTGACCGTTAGCTATTGCAGTTTGCAGGCAATTTTTACCGTCTGTTGTTAGAAGCCGAATATCTGCTCCCCTGTCCAACAGAAGCTGCAAAATGGACACCTTACCTCGAGACGCTGCAGCAATCAGAGCGGTACACTGAGAATTTAAATAAAAAGAATTCAAAACAAAAAACAGAAGTCTCAAAATGTAGCTTTATAACTACGACACTAGTTGAGAGAACCTTACTATTCAATTAAACTATCATACGTGTTTCAAATTTAGTAAGTTCGTCTCTGAGCGATAAAGTTTGGTCGATAAAAGATTGACTATTCAATGAATCGAAATATGGCGTCCAATTTGAATTACCATTGTTTTGGACTTACTAGCCTCGTCTTCACGTGGAAACACAAAAGGATTATCACATGTGTGAGAGGCTAGTAAGTCCAGGACGATGGCAATTCAAATTGGACGCCATATTTCGATTCGGTGTATATAGTTTCAAATTGTGCAATTAAAAGAGAAATTAAAAGAAAAAGTAATTGTTGAAAATTCATAGCCTAGAGTGTAAAATGTATAGTGGGTCAGGGTAATGAATGAAAACTCAGAGCTTCTGCACAAAACCAATTAGAAATAATTGAATTAAATAAGATATTGAGATATATTTTCGATACAAACAAAAACTTCTCTTAAACTTGTCGTCCTCTGTAATTGCTGCGCAGCGAACGTAGCGAACGAGCAGCAACATATTCAGGATTAAGAAGAATATAGGGGAGTGCGAATTCTCCAATTCATGACTTTTCACCGGTACGCATCACTTTTTACCAGAATGCATTGCATTTAACCAGAGTGCATTGCGCAACACTTGTTGTGTCTAGTGTATAGCGTTACATAGCGTTACTACTGTAAAGACATTTCCTAAATGTATTCAATCGTGTTGTAAACGATCTACTTTCCTAAGTAAAGGCAAATTAACCGATCGCTAGTATTGTATGGTAAATCCATTATCTTGATCACTGAAGGAAGGACAGTTCAATCAGAGCAATGAAAGGAGTCACTTGCTTAATGAATAACTGCACCTTGCGTAAATTGGCAAGCTTAAGTTAATAAGCCGGAAAGCGAAAGAGGTGTTGATAGGCCTTTGCGACTCCTACCATTAGCCTGCGCTTTTTATATTTTCTGCCCTCAAATGCCCTCAAAGTTAAGCTCTTATTAGGATATCTCTTAATAACTTTCTTTTGCGATGTGATACTTAGGGATATTTGTAAGATGTCATTTCCCCATCTGCATGTCCTTGAGGTTTGGCAAAGTCGGATGAGATTGTGTTACAGAAAGCAATATTTTTCTTCTGTGCGCGCGCTATTTTCTTTTTTTAGAGTACGCTTTCTCTCCCGCAGAATACAACTTCAGAGATACGTTTTTCAAAACCTCCATCTAGGTATTCTCCATTAATTACGCTTCCCCTCCCCCCTCCGCCCCCCACCCCCTATAGAAAAAAAGAACGCACAGTTAGATGAATCCCTGCTTAAGCTATGTCAGTATCAACAAAATGTCTCGTAGCATTACTATCTTGAGATACCCTAGTATATTACCCCGTTTTTGTCTGTAGCATCAATTTTTGCTCCGCGATCCAACAACAGGCCAGTAGTTAAATTACAGCCGCAAAATGCCGACTGAATTAGCGGAGTCAGGCGTTCATCACATCTGCAAATTAAAAAAATCATCCCTTCATTACCAGAGAATTGCCTTCAAGGTCAGGAGAGATATATTCTTGAAAAGTGACTTGTATGTGTGATCAAATGGCGACGAGTGAAATTAGGAAATAATTTCACGCGCGTTTTGTCAAAATTCTGAAAATTTCCCGAGCCTTTAGGCGAGGGAAATTATCAGAATTTTGACAAAACGCAAGTGAAATTATTTCCTAACTTCACGAGAAAACCATTTGATTACCTTTTAATATCGCGGGTGACAAATTACGTTCAAAACCGCAATTGTTTTTACTGATCATTCTATCGAAAACCGAGAACATGAAGAAGAATATAGTTTTCGTTTAAAGCATACATTATTGTTAAAGTTCGTAATTTTCTGAGTTTCTTCATAAAAAATACATTTCGAATTCTTCGTGTCTGTTAATAATTTCGGCCGCTTCTTTTAATTTCGTAACTTCTTCAAGGGTCACCGTCTTAAACCTCGACGCCATCTTGGCTCTGATCGAGATACAAGAGATATTACCATGGCAATTTTGTAATTTCAAATGTGAAATTAAAAATTAACGCTGAAATTTTGCGCCAAAATTAAGGAGTAATTTGTCACCTATGATATTAAGAGAGTTATTTTTCAACGAGTTGATGCTAACCAATAGGAGAACGTTCAATTCATTTCATTTCACCGATGTCTTCAAAGTATCTTTGCTGAAACTGGCTTGAAGTACAATTTCTTGGTAAAGCAAATGGTTTCATTCACCTGCTATCGACAGCAGCTCCTTGATCCAACAGATATTTTGTGACTTCAAGGTGGCCGTGACAAGCAGAAAAATGCAAACAATCTTGGAGGCGAAAGTCGGTCATGTGAATTGACTCAGGACAGGCTTCCAACAACACCTGAACACATGCAAGATCACCATTTCTGTGCAGGAAAAACGACTCAGATTAACACTCTGGTAGCTTTCATATATATAAGTGACTTAATCTTAACCTAATGGAAATCACGATAGAATTGGACTTAAATCAGGATTGAACTCCACGATCCAAATTTACAGCTTACTTAACATCAATCAACACGGTTACTTGCTGTTGCAGTGGCTGGAAGTATCGATTGAATGTACTTACAAAAAAAAAAAAAAAACACGACAGCCACCCATATTTTTCCATTACTTACTCCACAGCATAATGAAGTGGAATCCTTTCGTCTTCATCTTTGACGTCGACTTTGGCGCCAGCTTTGAGAAGCTCTTGAATGAGCTATTCGAAGAAAAGAAAAGGAAGAAAGATAGAGAGACAGAGACAGAGGTGGAAATAAGGTACTATCAACTGAGTTGAAATTGTAAATTGGCCGCCGTAAAGAGTTAAAAAGCTGACGTTTCGAGCGTTAGCCCTTCGTCAGAGCGAATGACTAAGGGCTAACGCTCGAAACGTCAGTTTTTTAACTCTTTACGGTGGCCAATTCACAATTTCAACTTAGCTGATATTTGGTTACAATGAATATATGAAAGCTCATACATTTATGAAATAAATATATGAACTTTCATATATTCATTGTAGCTGATTTATCATGACGGGTTTATTACGAATCAACTTAACGGCCTAATTCCAGTTGGCTTGTTAGCTCAATTGGTAGAGCGCTGCACTAGTATCGCAGAGGTCAGTGGTTCGAATCCCGTACAGGCCTGATTTTTTTCAGGTCTGATTTTCGCTATTGCATAAATAGCGCTCTCTACTGCGAGGATCGCGCATCATACTTAGCTGATATTACCAAATTACCTTGTTACCCCCACCGACGCAGCACCACAGTTTCTTTATAAACTTACCCCCTTTAGAGATGTAAATAAATCTGAGTCTGGTACCTCTGGTAGCTCTGTCGCCTGTGCTTCATAACATATTTTTACCTGTAAACTTCCTTTAGTCGCTGCATAATGGAGAGGCGTCTGATCGTTTTTGTCCCTGCTGTTTAACAAACATTCTCCCCCGGCCTGCAGTCGGTCACAATATGTGGCATTAGCGAAAACAAATGGGCAAGGGAAATTATATCACAACTGCATTAACTCGATGAGTCGTTCTTAACATGAGGACATTATTCGATACAAAAACATTTGCCCCAAGGAAATCTCATGTACTCGAAGCAAATTGAAAAGTAAATTTTGTGTATCTTATCTGTGAAGTGGGTACGTACATTCGAGCAGGCACGTATGGAAACCAAAAATGACAAGAGCGAAATAGAACTCTAATTTATTAGAATTAAAACGGTGATCGTTAAATATAGCAAATTATTACACGACTCGGGCAGTCAGAGGGCCAATAACTAAAATCAACCAATCAAAATTCTCTATTGCCGGTCAATATTCTCTAAGTATTGGACCGGGCACTGTCCCGAATGGTCCCGAATGATACCGCACTTGTGTCCCTTTGAACTTCTGTCGTATAATAAATCTCTTATTAACCAAGCTTGCTCGGGACCGTACTGGAAGAATATCGGCCCTCGGTCTTTTTTGTACGGACCTCGCTGCGCTCGGTCCGTACTGTCAAGACCTCGGGCCGATATTCTCCCAGTACGGCCCTCGCGCTTGGTTAATAAGATATATGTAACGCGAGATATACTGTGAACTCGATTAACCCCACCCGTGTTTAATAAATTAAGCTGGGTTTACATTTCCTGTGAAGTTGTCACTTTTCAGCTTTGAGTTGTAAGCATCCTGTCTACCTTGGGCTAGGATGTCATGATTAGTAATCACTCAAAGCTAATCACGATGTACCTCAAGAATTATTTTCAGAGTCTCGGCCTCAGAGCTGAAAACAGCAACGTGAAGGGAAGTCCTGTGATTTACATCTATCAGGTCAATTGGTGATCCACGTTGCAAAAGAAATCTGACAGCATTGGAATGGCCTCTCTTTACAGCACACATCAACGGTGAAGGGGAATAAGAGTTCCCTTGAGGTGAAATATCAGCTCCCTAATGTAGAGAACAATAAGGTACACAACATGTCAGATTAGGTGTATGTCAAGGGTTTAAAGAGTGTGGTAGATAGGAACTTCAAAAGACATGTGAGTAACTTTCTCATTGGGCGTGCCTGAAACAGTTTTTCATTTGGACCATTAGATCACCTGAACGCTGAGGAAAAATGGATGAGTTCAATAAACACTCACCTCTGAGAGGAGAAGATCGAGAATTTCTACATTTCCAGCCAGTGATGCCCTGTGACAAGTTTAAAAATAAAAAAAAGATAATTACATCCAAGAGAGAAATTCAGCTTTGATGCAATGAATGATGAAAAATCACCAGATGATAATAACATCTAAAAGAGAACAGGTATCTGTTATCTGTTTCATTTTTACCTCAAAATGGGCGTCATTCCCTCTGCATCTTCATCATGTATGTTGGCTCCGTTAAAAAGGAGAAGTTTTGCAATCTCATGATATCCATTCACACAGGCGACATGAAGAGGAGATGACAAATCATCCTGTGCGAAAAAGAACTGTGATTGAAGGTAAATTGCAAATCAGGAATCACATGTCTACTCTATTGACTTGGCACTGTCTCTTTCAATGAAGTTTGTTAACTTGTTAGCTGGTGATTACAGAAGTTGCTTTCTGACTGCAATAACTATTCTTTATATGAAAACACTAATCTAAAAAGTTAGGATAAATGAATACTCTCCAACACTTTATCCCTGGCTGCAAGCTATGGATCGCGTCACCATTTGTATACAATGAATTTGTTTATTTGTTGCTTTTGTGATTTGTAAATTGATTAACTCACCTGCACAGCGCATGTATCAGCGCCGTATTTTATACAAACCTCTGCCGACTGAAAAAGAAGTGGAAAAAAGGAATACTGATCAGAGAAAAAGTAAAACTACATCACCCTTTTATACAAATATTCAAACTAATAAACATAAATAAATGAAGCTTACTTTAATGTGGCCATGTCTGACAGCCAGATGCAGACATGAGTTTGTATCATTATCCATTTTGTTCAAAATAGCTGGACATGATACACCACAGGTTTTCGCTGAAAGGAAATTTAAAAACGCTTAATACTTCCATGATATGATACCTTAATGACGTCAAACTCGGTCATGCCTGGTAACGGTTATTTTATGAACACGCGCGATTGAGATATTTTGACCATGAGCCGGTGTGTAATTTGAAATAGATAGGCGCAACTTAGCCTTCATTTGTACAAACCAAAGGCGTTTTAAAATTGTTAAAACATCGAGATGAATTATAAATTACTAAATAAAGGAACACTCCGCTGAATGAAGGCAAATACTGCTGTACAAGTTCCGATTTGTCACCTGTGGAAAGTAGTTTTTCCAGCACATCATCGTGTCCATCTTTGGCTGCCAAATGTACTGCAGTGTATCCGTCATTATCACTTAAACTCGGGTCGGCGCCATATTGCAGCTAAGGGCAACAGAGACAGAACAGCTGAAGCAGACACTAACATAACCAATGAACAGTAAGCAGACATTAACATAACCAATGAACAGTAAGCAGACATTAACATAACCAATGAACAGTAAACAGACATTAACAAAACCAATGAACAGAAGGTGAGAAGAAGCTAACTTAACCGAAAGATCAAAGTTACCAACGCTACGATACTTGTCTTACAATCAATAGTATCAAGGCGAAAACTGACCAATCAGTTGTCAAGAACTAGACTGTTAACAGAACTAGACTGACCAACCAGTTGTCAAGAACTAGACTGTTAACACTCGACTGACCAACAATTGTCCTCGAGAGTCCGATGATGACCTTCGCTTATGCTGATGGAAAGTCATTCCTTGTCATTCAAGTGGAAGATCAGACTACACCATCGACTGTGGCTCCTTAGTCCCATCTTTAACTGCGTCACAAAAGACATCACGATTGCATCCTTACCAAAATGTCGACAACATCTAGTTTTCCCTCTTGAGATGCAGCATGCAGCGGGGTGGAATCCTCATTGTCCTTTGCATTTACGTTTGCCTGTCCTTCTCTGAGCAGAACCTAGATCAGAAAGTGTACAAAGAGTACATAACTGAGATATTGTAATAAAGTTATATTTCTGTAAGTCTCGTGTTTTCGTGAATTGTGAGAGTTTTAGGGTTCAAATGTCCTTCATTTTTCCAAAACCCACCTGAACGACTTTCAGGTTTCCTCTTCTTGCAGCATAGTGTAGAGCTTGTTGTCCATAACTTGATTGCTTTGCTACATCTGCTCCATTCAGCACCAGTAAGCGAGCTGTAGCGGGACTGTCGAATCGCGCTGCTATTTGAAGTGGTGTAGTAAATCTGTTTTCACACTCAGAGAATATGTCTAGATCTAAAATATCGAAAAGTGTAAAGTGCATAAGTTTATTATAAGGATTTCCAGTCTTGTAATGCATTTCATGATGACACAATATTTGAAATACAAAACAAAAACAAAAAGATATTATTCCATGGCATTTCACCTGCTCCTCCTTCAATGAGAAGCTGCACAATCTCTGCGCGGTCATAACGGGCCGCGTAATGGAGTGGAGCCAACCCTTCATTGTCTAAGGTATTAATAGTAGGTACGCATCTATGTTGTAACCCTTGAACGATATCAATGAGACCATCCCGACAAGCCTGTGAAAATTTACGGAAAAAAATTTAAAAACACGAACAAAAAATATGATAAAGTAAACATAGCTCAATGTATGTAAGTCAATGTATGTAAGTGATAATAGTCTCGTATTCTTTTTCTGTACGAATTAAAATATAAAAATACAATTTTCATGAATATCAAAAAATGACTTTAAGTATCTGATTACGTTAAATCAAATTACAAATCATTGTTTCAAGTAAAATTTATTATTAATCTACAGATCGCAGGAGGCTTTTATCCCTTTTTCCAGTGATCACAGGCAGCCTACATAGTAATTACACTTTCTCAACGGAACGGAGACTATCATTGTGTGCAGATATCAGATTATCACTGTATGACGCATTCCTTGTGATTTGGATAACTGGCTTCATTCTTCCGAGGTCAATACCGCAGATTTCATATCTAGTTCTTATTTTTCTCAAAATTCCTTGGGATGACCAGTAAAAGAGATGTAAAAATGATTTTTTAGAGACATGATGGCTATCAATCAGTGGTCTCATCAAATTCAAGTTCAATTGAGAGTCAGTTTCTTCTGATTATAAACTGACTGGTAGGTAATTAATACTCAGTTGTGATTCAGCCTTTTAGCAGCAAAGTCAAATTAACATCCAAGGAATAACAATGATAGATGTTAAATTTTTCTCTCCAGACAAAGGAAAAATGTTAGACTTTCGTGAGTATTCAGTTGAGCCTCGCATTTTCCGATCTCGCGGTGGGCTGTACTACAGACTGTACGCACAATTTGAACTGAAAAGAAAATACCTTAAGATGAAATGATATCTCAGTGTTTTACTCACTTCTTTCCGACTATTCGCTACTGTTAATATCTTTAGCTTTAAATCGATTTCCTTGTCTCAATTTTTTCATTACATTATTCAATACCTGATGCAAACCAACACGGTGACAGAGATTTCTTTCCACCGAATCTGAAATGCTTCTTCGCAAGATGCTCGTCATGGTTTGGCGTCGCCTTGCAACTCCCTTCTCCTTGGTCGAAAATTGTCGGAGAGGCGTCAAAGGCAAACCTTGATTTTCTTGAAATTTATTTTCCTCATCCAAATCGCGAAGAAGTACGGTTGTACTGCAATTCATACCTTACAGAAACAAAAAACCGTTAAGTGAGAAAATTTCTGATTTCAGAAGTGTTACAGCGCCTTCAAGTTGTTAATCTTTTCCCATCCATAAAATATTTGTAAACATGCACTGATTCTCGATCCAAAAGTAATTTGGAGCACAATTCACAGCAAGAATCACATCTTATAACAAGAAAAGCGCTCTGGCAATCAACCAACATCTGATATAAACTAATATTGAGAGGGACCTGTTTACTTTTGATGAACTGTAATTAATGCAATTGTAGAAAGGCGAGAATTTTGAAGAGAAGTTACTTTTGTAAAATGACGGGAAAGGTATTTAAAGTAATAAAACGAACGTTCTCCCACAACTTGGTTAGTTCTTGAAATAGTTTATTACATCTGAGATGACTCATCTACCATGACCACTGCGTTTTTCCTCATTAATTTGAAAGCAAGACTCTTATCTTAAAATTTAATTGATAGTTACAAAGATTACACAATATTTTATGGCTGTGAAATCAACCAAATAAAAAATTCAACTGGCCAACAACTTGATTAAAATTTATATAATCTACTTTTTCTTGGATGAATGCGGATTTAAATATTGTTAATTTAATTTTCCTATGAATCCAAAAATCGCGATGTCAAAGTTGGGAATGAAATAAGGAAAATATATTAAAAATTCTGCCGAGAGTTGTCTATTTTTCGTCATTTGACATGCACCTGTATGTAAGCTGGGCAGGATGGTTCAATTCTATCGGATGCGTCATTCAAATCTTTTAAATTAAAATTAACCCGGATGGAGAGTTCGTAGAACTTTATTTTATAAAAGTGGGTTGTAAAGGCGGGAAAAATAGAAACATTAGGTCTACAAAAAAGATCTAAGGGACATTTCTCAGCGTTCAAATTGTTAGGGACCCGTCACGCTTTAAAGAAATGAAAAGCATTAATTATTGATTTAGCATAAAATTATGTTATCAGTGACGGAAATCACTGACTTCTCTTTGATCGTGAGATATGACTGAGTGTGTTTGCGCAGGAGCGTGTGGGGTAACTCACTTACATACTTGCATTATTTATCAACTCGAAGTACTCTTCTATCCTGTTTCATCGATCAAGCTGATGCAGATCTAAAAGCATTAATGAAAAATTTCTTAAATCAATCACTTTTTTTTAAGTGCTTCAATTCAGTAGTTAAATTTTCCCTATTTTAGTGGGTAGCGTTTCATATTTCCTCTGATTACAACTCTCATCCTATAGGGTTTGGGGATTAACGTTTTATGACAAATAAAAGCAATTAAAACTATTTTTCTTTTAAATCCTCAATGGGATGCAGCAACACAATCTTCGTTTATGCATACGTAAAATCGAACAGTTTATCATGAAGAAAAATAAGCTCTCGTACAAATTAAAATTGTCTGCTTAGTTGCCATGCCTTTGCATAGGAATGAGGCCAAGGGTTGCCACGGGTGACCTTATTATGATACAAAATTACTTTGCTTTCATGCTAATTTGTTTCTGCACGTCTCCTAATCTGTTAGCCTCACCTTAGCCTCACTCCTGACCAAAGGCTTGGAAACTAAGCGCACAACTGGAAAGTCCAAATTTCATTTAAAAATGGACTATGGACTTCCCAACGTTTCATCCTGAATTTTACTCTCAAAGAACTGTTGAGATCGCTTCGAGTGTGTATACTGAAACAATATCGATAGATAGTGATTGTAAGTTCTATGTGCGACATTTTTTCATGTTCGTTTTTCTCTTTCTATTTGCGCGTTTGGAGTTCATATATTCAAATCTTTTTCACTCTGTAATTATACTCATTGCTTCATTGGCGTTTGTCATTTCGGCCGCCTTGCTGTCGCTTTGTGCGGCCTGCATAATTAACATCATGTGACTAGGTGTCAGAAATTGACGAGGAAAGAATTTAAACGTATCCTAGAATCTGAAGTAAACGTTTTTTAGACAAGGCTGTGGATCCTGGCCACAACTTAGGGTCTTGTAAGACGAACCCAGCGCACATCAGAATACCTGCTTTAGGCACTATTAGGCACAAACAATCGTTTATTCCTAAGGTGCTAAACTTAACTTAATTTGACATAACTTAATTGTATACATATTGTTGTGTTTTGAATTTTTGAATTTGAATTTTTGAATTTTGAATTTTTTTACTATAATATTACCGTAAATCTTATCACCAAAGGTGATAAATAAAGGTATTGTTATTATTATTATTATCATGTAATATATTAACTGTTTTCTCGCTTTCGCTAAGCGCAGTTTAGTAATGTTTCTGTGGCCGTAACAATGTAAGAATTTTATAGTTCTCCTTCCGTCGTGTTGTTCGTTATTTCTTTAAGTTGTACATTGTGTAACTGTTGTAACCGTTTGTTATTTCATTTAGTTTCAGCCAACGTCAGCTAATCAGAATTAAGTGAATTATATATATATAATTCACTTGTATGTATGAAAGTCGCGGAATTGTTAATTAACGGAGCTACAAACCATAGGTTTCGCATAATTACAGTTACAGTGGTGGTAGAAAATTTACCACACACTTTCACGGAACACTAAGTTTTCTACCACTTCTAGATTCGCTTCAATTCAGATTAATTCAGTTCAATGGTGAACAATTAAATTTTCACCGTTCAACGGTCAGTATAAGTTCTTATCTTAAAAAGAACTCTTTTAATATAAGAGAAAAATCGAGTTTGCAGATGGGATTTGAACCCACGACCCTACGTGATCTAGTCGGATGCTCTAACCACTCAGCTACAGGAGACTATGGTGAGCAAGGGTCAATTAGTGGGTATTGACTGGAACCGCATCACGCGGCTACACAGCCAAACATCAGCTAGCGCATAGAGCTCACCATAGAGTCTCCTGTAGCTCAGTAGTTAGAGCATCCCACTAGATCACGGAGGGTCGTGGATTCAAATCCCATCTGGAAACTCGATTTTTCTCTTATATTCAAAATTGTTTATTTCATCTTTAAAAAGAACTCTATGCGCTTTTAAAAGTAGTCTAGTAGTTTGAAGTTTTTGTACTAGACCTGTTCTCGAGCTTTCCATCTTGAAAATACGCAATAATAATAATAATAATAATAATTTAATATTTATATTGCGCAAATTAACATGTGGATATGATCAAATGCGCATCACAACACTTTTTCGGGGGACTTTGGCCGGACTGCATCAGCAGTTTACAAACAATCGAAGGAAACTTATTTGAAGATGCCCCCTCCCCCCACGATTTCCAGTAAACAGGCCAGACCACATCACAGTAATCTCGTGAGTGGGTTCTTTAACGTTCGCTGCCTAACCAAATTAACTAATCCAGAGGTTTTAAGACTTTTGCACGAATTTCACGTATTTTCTAGCAATACACCACAGGATTAAAGCAAAAAATATGGACAAGTATCGACACGACACTGTGACATACAGTCAATGGAAGACTTGGATTTGGAGACATGTGGTAATTTGGAGAAATGATATTGAAGGGAAGAAAAGAAAGAAGCATTATAAGAGAAATATATGATGGTTAACTTACTTGCGCGCACCAATCGCTCTCTTTGACCAAGTTGATTCTCAATTTGAGGATCTAAAACTTGATTGTGATGATGACGCGCTATTTTGTAGATATAATTATATATATGCGACTGTGGTTCAATTACTGTAATTGAACCGCTGATTATGTAATTTACTATTAAAAATGCTTGCATCATGGCTCTAAAGAAAGAACAAATCCAGACGATTGCTTCTGATTCGTGATATCTTAAAGGAAATAACAGCCTGAGATACCTGTCAACCGCTATGACTACAATAGTACCTTGTGAACCCGAAATGGGGAGAAGGACGAAAAACACCGACACTTTGGCGACAGTACACTCAGGGGTGATGTCCTGACCATCTCTGTTCATTGATGTGATCAGAAGTCTTGTAATAAAGATTATAAACTGCGGCTGAACAATAACACCGATCAATAATTCAGATGGGGCGCATTCCTCCATTTTGTTTGTGTTGTCCTAATAGTTTTCACTAGAGGTCTTTGGCTGTCATCAGCAATGCTGTGGAATAAATATTGAACGATCAGACAAAACAAAAACTACCTTTTAACTTTTAAGGTTAAGACAAACGTTAGAATTGGAAAGTTTAAAGCCAGGTTCACAGTGATTGCTTTGATATTTCGAGATGCAGGTTCACAAATCTTCAGTTGGCCACTTTTAAACAATGAATTTCTGAATACAATGAGTGCTAAATCATTGTCTAGAAACAAAAGCCTACATCTGACCCGTAGGCTTAATGTGAACTCCAAATAACACCTATCGCCGTGTGTGGGCTGCCAGACTTATCTGCAAAGCTCCGCCAATGATCCTGGGGCGCAGTGTAGAACCGCAAATGATCCCATTGAAATTAATGAAATACCGTGGAACCGTTTCTCTTTACATTCTGACGAGTCAAAAGTGATGGAAGTGCACTCAGAACACTGCAGGAATAAAGCTTGTGGAAGATAAAAAACATCAGTCTTCAGAAATGAATGGATTTCATTCATATTAGTTATAGAACTCAACGGGCCATGCTCTTAAAAGTTATACTTAAAATTAACCCCCACCGAAACAAAGATAGTTCCTGCATGCTAATCATGCCAATTCTAAAACCATGAGTTGAGTGTTATTTTCAAATATCTCCTTAAAAGGAATCGAAGCTGTTCAAATAAATATCAGTAAATTAAATAAAGTAAATATCTGTATATTTTTATCTCCCCTTATTGTAGTTATTGTAATTATGATTATTGTAATTATTGTAAGAATTGTACTTATTAAGATAGTTCTTAAGCTCTGAAAGGCCCCTCTGGGAAGAGTTTAATAAATTATTGTATTGTATTGTATTGTATTGTAAATCATTTTAGTCTCTTTGGTTTGGTTTTCGTCATTGTTTGTGTTGGGACCAAAGCCTCAGTGTGTTGTCATCAATTTCATTCTAACGGACAGCTTTCACGTTTATTTCTTCTGTCTGTGTTTCGAGCTCCAATCATGACGAAAAAGCATTTACCTTTAATTAAAACTCGGACCGTTCGCCCAGATGTCCCGCTGGAAGCTGAGTCACCGTCGATCTTTCTAGAAGAAAAAAAGCTGAAATTAGAGTGCTTATTCTAACGCTTAGCATCACAGCTTGGCCAAAAGTCCGTGGAGATGGACATTTATGGGATCAACGGCTCGCGTTCACTTACCAAATTATGATTTGTCTGCGGCGAATAAAGACATCACAGTCAGAAACAGTTTCTTAACTCGGCTAGGAGGTTTTTCGATAATTTCGACGAAGATTTTTGATCCTCAACATAAAATCCCAGATCAACAACATAAAATCTCTGATCAAAAAGACCAAAAGGCAAACATATCACGAATGGTTGTAAACTAGACTACTCAATTTCCTTACTCATCACTTCGTCACGTAGCTTTAAAAATTAGAAGTTAAATAAAAAATCCCTACCATTCCTCACTTTTTTGACGCCGGAGATCGCTTCTCGGTTCAGTTAGAGATAATTTGTAGTCTGAGTTAAGTGACGGTCCCGAGAAGTTTATGGAGCTGAATAGCAAAGTTATCTTTGTTCACCTTTTACAATGCAATCTGTTTCTTTTAATTAGAGCCCATGTTACTCTTTAGTCTTTGTTCATATCCCTTGAAAAAAGCTATCGCATGATACAACATTTCTTCCCAAGTAAATTTCATATTCCGAACTTACCTTTCCGAGGATAAATGAATGTCAATAAATAAACGGCCTGAAGAATGCAATGTCTTTGCAGTTACTTTTTAGAGTCAAATTTAGGGAATAAATCATCCAAAACTGCAGGTTTTCATGAGAGCTACAAAAAGGTGTGTTGGAGACCAGTCACTCCTTCACAAAAGTTTTCACAACACTATGCTTCATTTTAATATATCCTTTCTACGTGGGAAAACACCTGCGTTTCTTTGATAGTACTGATTTTGAGTGTTTTCTTAATTTAGCATCAAAATATTAATTCAAGTGCGATTACTACAATTATATCACTTTTTTTAGCCCTTCTCTTGAATTGCTCCCAAAGTATACTTTTTAAAGGATTCATGATTTCATTTAGCTGTTCTTATTCGCCACACTACTTGGCGGCACCTATATATTGCTCTTATAATCAGTCGACATTGGAAAAAGACAGCGTCATAACCATACCACTCAGTATTATCACCAGGCAAAGTATATCTGTAAGAAGGGATAACACCATCCTCGTAAAGAACTCATTGACGACATAACATATGGGATTGGAAATGAATACTACTCTATGATTACCTGTGGAGGCGCGGTGGCCTCATGGTTAGTGCGCTCGACTCCGGATCGAGTGGTCCGAGTTCAAGCCCCGGCCGGGATATTGTGTTGTGTTCTTAGGCAAGATACTTTACTCTCACAGTGCCTCTCTCCACCCAGGTGTTTAAATGGGTACCGGCAATTTAATGCTCGGGGTAACCCTGCGATGGACTAGCATCCCATCCAGGGGGGAGTAGAAATACTCCTAGTCGCTTCATGCTACAGAAACCGGAGTTAAGCACCGCCCTAATGGGCCACTAGGCTCGTAAACAGACATTACCATACTATTACCTTCCATATGATAAAAAGTAGAGCGGTCCGAACGTGGAATAACTCGTTTTTAGTTCCTACATTAAAGTAACGCAAACCCGCGAATTTTCAAAGCAACGTACGTTTTATTAACAACCCATGCCAAGTGAGAATTCTTGTAAGGATAGTTTGGTGAAATGTATTTGTCTTATGTGTACAAGTGATTTAAGTATCTTCTACCAATTGTCTCCTTTACTTGCTATCCACGGCTAGGAAAAATATCAACTTCTTACGGCGAACTCTCATTAGAATGTACAACAACAAAAACGTAGTATTTACAATTTTTTGATCTTCGCACCGTGAGAGTTTTCTCTTCAACGCTTCGCAAGCACACTTGGCTTCAGTTTGAAACGACAATGATTCTCATGATTAAATATTGTTTTAAATGAGACTAAATATTACGACTTAATATATTATGGTACTTGGTCGTCTTCAGAAATTTGGGCAGGATCTCTGCCATAATCTGACGAAAAAGATTCATCCCGAAAGTACAATTCATCCTAGAATATAATAATCCCTTCATACGAGTAAGAGCTCCCCCGCCCCACCCACCCCACTCACTACCGCATTTCGAACGAGTGTCGAAGAAACAAGAGTAACAAGAATTAACCTCTTGACCTCTACGAGTGACCAGCATCTAATTTCTCTTCACAAGATCACCGCTGAATCACACATTAAGGTCAGGAGAAAAAATGAATGATCACCAACTAAGGGGTCGACCATTCAACTTTTGAGGGGGGCGAGTGGGTGATTTCTGGTTATCAAGATATTTTTTTTCTAGTAATCTGCTGGGTAGGATATTTTTTTCCGTTCTAAATGCTCTTTTTTTCTGTTACATTTGGGCTGCATTCAACTTTTTTCTTCCAACAAGCTCTGGCAGGAAATATTTTTTCAAAATCACCCACCCCCTCCCTGAAGGAGCTCTTCATAGTTGTACAAATTCTCCTTGTCAGTTGCTTGAGAATTATATGGAGAACAGTATGGAGAATATGCACACTGATCAGAGGACTAAGTAATAGAACACATTTTTCCGGGCCCTATTTAAACAATAGAGTGTTTCCGTCGAGGAACTATCAGACCGATAGTTCCGAGACATAAACACTCTATTGTTTTTATTGTTCACCACTAAATTTTCTTCCGCGCCCACAGCTTGTCACAAATGTCAATAATTCGCAACTGTACATTGGCTAAATAATACGTTATACCTGTCAGAATTGAAAAGTCACTGTTTTTCCGATCTGCCGACCTTCGCGGCCGTCAAACTATTCAAAACTTTTGACGGATGAGTAGTATCAATCCAGGAATTTTCCGCGGACGGGCACTATCCATCCGGGTATTTTCCGCGGGCGGGCACTATGGGCTGACAGTGTCTCTCACGGATGAACACTGATCGATTTAAACCAATAAGAACTGGAGAAAATTTAGTGGTGAACTATAACACGTGATAGGGCCCCGAAAAAATGCGTCTTGTTGCTTCATTGACCTAACTAATTACATGCGGGCTCCATAACCTGATAAAGCATCCGCTTGGTAACTGAATTGACCAATCAGACGATGTGTACCACGTTCATTGTTATAATGGCCAATCAAGACAACCAAAGGAAAACAAGGAGCTAAGATAAACAACGAAATTAAAAAAAAAATGTGCGTGAAGAAACGAGCGTCCAAGTCCCAATGGTTTTAGTTTTGCATCTGCTTGGTTTAGAAAACGGCGCGAATATCTAGGACCAATGTAACCTGAAGTACTCTCAACACACAATCAAAGTTGTTCAATAACTTGCAGAGCATTTTCCCCAGTCACAAAGTACGAAGCAGACACGAATTAAAATGTAATGCAAGTGCCTCAATCCCACTGTGGTTTTCCCCTGGCAATCGGATTCTTTATTGGCCCAGTTGGGATAAACTTGGGTTGAACAAGCACCTTCTCTTCCGCGGCTTTATCTGTGGAGAACAGTGACAATTATGAGTAGACTATCAATAAAACAAAATGACATCATTATGGCGTATCAGCTGAGAAGAGAGAACCTTAATCAATCACTTGGAGACAATTATTGGTTGTCACGTGGTCATTTCTTTCGACAGATCAGGTAAGGGATAAGCACCGCAAAATGAAAACTTCAGGTATATCTGAACCACAAACCAAAATGACATGCGAAAAGAAAAAAAAAAACAAAAACACCACTTCAAGTGAAAAACACAATCTGGGTCTCACCAGGCTCATCAACTTCCGAAACAACCAGTCGGTCCCAGACTAGAATGGCCGTATCCAGGCCTCCCGTTGATACAAGTACGCGGTCATCATAAGTCCACCGAACGTTTGTCACGTGAGAGGAGTGACCTCCATATTGCCGAGCACGTGCCCCACGATGCTAATAAAAGGGACAAACGTATAATTCTTATCAACGCTACCCAATGATAACATCATGTGATATTGTTCCAGGTTTTCCACTCGGATAATTTCTCAAACGAACAGGACGTCTTGAATAGTAATCGGAGATTCTAAACCGAAAATTCGAATTGCAAATGTACCTTTTACCTTGGAGGATCATTCGTTTGTTTCTTTTTTCGTTCTTAATTTTGTGCATTACCTCAAAATGGACACATACTTCTTCTGTTCCTTTGTGATTGATCCATCCATCAAGAAAAAGTACACTAGTGCATACCTCAACTAGAAGCAACCGGAAGCGACCGCAACTGGAAGCGACCGCAACTGGAAGCGACCGCAACTGGAAGCGACCGCCTCCCAGTTAGCTCAATTGGTTAGAGCGCCGGGCTGTGGTGTGCGGGAGGTCGACGGTTCGAGCCCCGGCCGGACCGATACTCATGGTCTTAAAATAAGTGAGAATTTGCTACCTTTCTATAATTAAGAAATGGATGGATATTCTAGTCTTCTCGGATAAGGACGAATAAACCGTAGGCCCCGTCTCCTGCAGGGTTAGGGGTAGGAGACGTTAATTTCCCACGCACGAGATTACTGTTTAGTGGATGTCCTCCCCTGGGTGGGATTGGTGGGTGTTGGCCCTGAAAAGCCCCTATGGGGAGTGGTCAATTAACCTATGTCAGCAATATAATAGCAAGAAATTCGTACCGACACTGGGTACTCAAAAAGCTTCACCAAACCAAAATCATCTCCGCTGGCCAATAGGCCGCCGTCCTTGGAGCGACAGGTGGCGTTGACATCGGTGACGTCACTTCCGGGCGGGAAAACACCTTTAACAGTAGGACCCAGGACACAAGTGAACGTGGACCATTGCAGCCTCTCAATATCCGGAACACTTATGGTCTTTCGACTGCCAAATGGTGCCTCGTGAAATAAGTGTTCACGAGCTCCGGAGTTGGTTTGAATAAGCTTTCCTGAAAAATGACGCACTTCTTCATTGAAAACTATAACTCTCCACCAATTATCATTAAAAGTAAAGATGTAACAGAATTTTCAGGAGCATGGGAGAGAGGAAAATCTGGGTTTACAGTGAATGTTCAAACTAAGCTGTTCCGATTACGCGGTCCGATCTGTTGAATAAACTCACAGAGGCGATCTCTATAACGACCTAAGTTCTAATTTTTTTTTTACCTTTAGTGTCCCAGTCTAAGTGAGTGATGTAACTAGAACTTCCTTTACAGACACCAGTCCGTCTGCCCCGCCTCACGCTGTAGATATCCACGAAGTTGTCGTGTGAACCGACCGCTAACAATTTACCATCTGTTGGAGTCAAATAAAAAGAAATTTAGGGGTATTTCTTGGCCTACAGGCGCGTAGCGTCCTCTACGCATATAGGCGGATTCATGCTGACGTTATTGTTTACATTTTTGCTCATTTGAATACGGCTTTGCGTAAAGAAGGAAGCATGTTAGATAGAAATTGACTTCAGGCAGCTAAAGAGCTAGAAAACCTTAGTACATGGTGAAATTTTTAGCTCTTTGGGTGTAATATTCAAGGAGAAATAGTCCATCAAAAACTGCAACATTTCTGGGTGGCAAAAGCGCTAATGAGCTCATACATTCTATGTAAAATTTTGAGTTTTTAAACCCATGTTGCACAAAAAGTATTGAATACATCGGGCTCGTATTCATTGGCCGAGTTAATCGTACTTTGAACTTTCGATATTCAGAACTGTTTTAGCTCCATCAGAAACTGAATTGCTTATGCTAATCAGGCAAATATTGTAAACAAGGATTCCCCTATACGCACGTACGTACTTGAAGTGACCAGAAAAATTTGAAAACAATGTTGTGTTTGCGCCAAGTTTGCTCAAAATAAGGGCAAGACACTTTATTCTTCGCTTGTATTCACACAACTATTTCAAACAAGAAATAAAGAACGCAGTATTTTTGCTCAGTTTACTTAGGTTTCTAGATCATATGTACTTTGTGCGTACTTGAAAAGCTGACCACGCTACGCGCCCGGCCTTAATTATATTGCATTCATAGGAAAAAGAAGACTTTTATTCATATGGAATAAAACAAAACCATTTTGTGGACTCTGCAAAATGATCGAACTGTTGACGATCGTAATTTTGCAGACAGTTGCCACAAAGAGATACTATTATTACAAAACTTTTAAAAATTTCATGATCCTTTGACGGATGTCAACTATTTGTAATGATTATCTCCATACAAGTCATAAGAAAGTTTACCAGGTGAAAACTTGATATCAGAAATGCCCTCCTTTCTGTCCTTGAATCCAACAATCTTTTCCAATGATTCCGCATCTAAAATGAGGAAACCACCATCATTCTGACCGACAGCCACAGTAATACCATCTGGGGAGTAAGCCACAGCACGACCACCTTTCTTCAGTTTCTTTACCTACGCAGAGTACAGGTAGAGGAATAGATAAAACGATGTTTTTCTTCTCAAATAACCACATTAATGACAACATGCAATGTTGTGGCTCGGTGTTTTGCATCTTTTAAGAAGCTACATGATGAAATTAAATCATCCCTGAGATTTTGTAAAACTCACCTTTTTTAATCTCAGTTTAGTTAGGTCCCAGACTCTAAGTGTCTTGTCATCGCTGACGGTCATGCACTCATCATCTGCTGGATGTGTGTCTAGTCCCCAGACTTCCCCTTCACCGTGACCCTGATGAAACGTAAATGAAAATGATGAAGTTTACAAAATAGATCAAATTAACGTGCAAGGCAACAACTTCCAGAAAAAAAAATCATGAAAAAGACAGCTACCTGCACCAAAATTGTCATCTTGCCATCTTCTTCAATTTCAATGATCTAAAATAAACATTGTTTGGTGCATGTACTCATTGTTAGTAGGGATTCCAGATGAAATAATTAAACTCTGATTCTATCTGCCGACACTGAAGGTCTTAAAATAACTGAGGAGAATGTGCTACCTTTCTATAAGGTCAAGAAGTGGATAGACATTCTAGTCTCCTCGGAGGACGAATAAACCGTAGGTCAAGCTGGAATTTCTAACCATTTTCACTGCATTACCGCAGTAGGGTAGGACTAGAACGGAACATATGCGAACCATGTGAGTAGTCTACCCAATAAATCCCACCCATCCCACCCCAGGGGAGGACATCCATCACACAGTAATCTCGTACGTGGGAAATTAACGTCTCCTACCCCTAACCTTGTAGGAGACAGGACCTCCATTTATTCGTCCCTATCCGAGAAGACTAGAATATCTAACCATTTCTTGATGTTATAGAAAGGTAGCATATACTTCTCAATTATCTTAAGACGTTGAGTGTTGGTCCAGCCGGGACTTGAACCCAGACGACCTCCCGCATAGCAGTCCAGCGCTCTATCCATTGAACTAACCGGGAGGCGGTCCCGTCTCCTGCATCTATTGATTAGTTAATTTGGTTAGGCAGGGGACGTTAAAGAACCAACATCACGAGATTACTGTGATGCGGTCTGGCCTGTTTACTGGGACTGAATGGGGGGGGGGGGGGCATCTGTTAGATTCACCTTTAAATTGATTGTAAACTGCTTAGTAGTCTGGTAAAGTCCCCCGCACAGCGTTGTAAAACGCCATGAGCTCAGGATATGAGCGCTATATAAATAAAAGTTACTATTATTATTATTATTAAAATGAGCACTCCAGATTTCATAATTATATCATAATAAATTCGTGAGTAAATCATTTAGCCAAATGAATAAAACCTCCTACTAAACAAATGCATATACAAATTTCATTCCACTGACTCCTTTCCAATCATCTTGAAAACATGCTTGCCATGTTGTTTGGGGACTGGTGAAGAAAGGAACGATTAAGTTCTCCCTGTCTTGCACTTATTATGAACTTGAAGATGACTGGGAATGAGTCACCCCTTACAGAACTAATTTAAATACAAACCAACCTCATCATTTCCAGTGCCAATTAGTATTTTCCCTTCATCAGTGTGCAAGGCTCTAACTGGTGGCAAATTCTGTAAAAGAACTGAGCCTGGATTCATGGCAGCATCTTCCACCTTGAATGCTTTCAGACAGTGTTCAAAAAGTGGATCCCACATGGTAACCACACCATCTCTCCCACCAGTCACATAGCCCTGAATTTTACAAACATGGAGTGTTATGATTGCTTTTAACACTTACAATCCAAGTTGTATGCAGGATGCTTGTACTGTGTGAAACAAGTCATGACTTCACTCTTCACTGAATAGGCCATTTTACAGTTGTGTACTTAGTTGCCAAGCCTTTGATTCAGAGTGAGGTTAAAGATGACCTTGTTGTGATAGAGACCTGTATCTACTTAGCATGATAACAAAGTGATTTACATTTGAAAGGCAGCAAGGTTTGTATCATAACAAGGTCATCCCTAGCCTCACTCCCGTTCAAAGGCTTGGCAACCAAGCACACAACTGTAAAATGGACTATTCCCCATAGATAGGAGTAGGAAATCATATTGCAAAAGGTCTAGGGTTCCAATTCCCTCAAAGGGGACTCAGATATTTTCACAGCCCCAAATTTATAAGACAACCAATAACAACCTTCTTTGAGGAGTACTATGATCTACACAATGATTCCTTTCCTTTCCTTTCCTCAAGGGTAACTTTCAACACAAAAAGTTGAGATATCAACTATACAAATTTATGTACTTTCTTTTAAATACTAGTCATTAATGCTAACATGATGAATAGAAGATTTTTAATATCAAAACACAGTCAATTAAACTAAACAACTTACAGCTGCCAAACACTGCTTGGTTAGACAGACAGAGGCAGTCAGATCAGAAGGACAGAAGAAGATGAAGAAAAGAAATAGGTATAAGGTTTTTTCACTTAAGAAAGTTTTATTGCAAGCCACACACTCAAATATGTAACACTGAGTAAGAGACACATGTATCTGAAGGCAAGAATATTAAATTGCTACATCTCCCCAACAATGAGATGCATATCAGATGTACATGCAGGAAAAACAAATTCTTATTAAACGTGTTATCAAAAACACATTTAGAGATATCAGGTAAGTCTTGCTCAATACAGTGTCTCATAATTTTCAAGGCTAAGATTGAGGATGTCAAATTTGCAAGAACATCCCATTTAATACTGTCAAAGTTACACTTTCAAGTGTCCAGGAAGAAACTAGAGAAGAGACAAATTATATTTTGGGACTATATGATACTAAATGATGCTAATATGATGCTTATTCAAACCTTTTGCAGAGAGCTGAATTACAGGTTTGTTACAATGAGATGTTGTTAAGGTTGAGAACAGACGTCTGCATTTTCTCAGGTGCCTCTGGCAGCCGCTTCAGTCCATATCGATCTCACCTTTCCACCCATCCCACCCCAGGGGAGGACATCCATCACACAGTAATCTTGTGTGTGGGAAATTAACGTCTCCTACCCCAACCCTGCAGGAGATGGGACCTCCATTTATTCATCCCTATCCGAGAAGACTAGATGTTATAGAAAGGTAGCAAATTCTTCTCAATTATTTTAAGACCTTAAGTGTTGGTCCGGCCAGGACTCGAACCCTCTACCTCCCGCACAACAGTTCAGCGCACTATCCATTGAGCTAACTGGACGGCGGTTGTGGATATCTCCACAATTTCAATTGCACAATACCTGTTGTTTGAATTGGCTAAGTGAGTACATAGCACACACAGGTCCTTTGTGTGCTTGCACTGAGCGACGTAGAGTGGTTCCTTGCCACACGTATACTAGTCCTGTATCACTCCCAGTAAAACACAGGTCATCCGTGGGACTGTGGCAAACACACAGCATAGTTGCAGCAGTACCAGCCTTGCCAAACGTCACAGGGCGCTTCTCTAGCTTTGAATCTGTAATCAAAAAGAAGATCTTAATAGACAATTACTGTTCCCTATAAAAGCACTTTTTTTTTATTTCTGAATATTTACCAGTAAGTTGACAGTGAATGCGTATTAGTCCAGAAAATATTATCCTATACTGGAAAAATATTTGGATATTTCCCTTACAAATAGGCTCGATGATTTAAAAAATTTGATTACTTTTTTGTGTCCAGAATTTAATGTGCTTCTCTCCAACAGACACCAGGTAGTTTACATTGAATGGATTCCACTCAATAACAAAGATCATGTCCTTGTGGCCACGTGTTGATGCCAGTTTCTCTTCCTTTTTCCAGTCCCAAATACAGATGCTATGATCATCATCCAAGCCAACGTCAGCTAATTTCTTTCCATCTCCTGCATCAAGAAGATTGAAGCCAACTGAGAACTGACTTAAATAATTATGCTACAAGTACATGTAGCAACAACTTGAGCACACTACAGCATCAAGAATGTTTTACTTCAGCAAAGCACCTCACTGTTCTCTGGAAATGAATTTGTAATGATGAGGCTCTTCACAAGAACACAGTATCCAAATCAAAAATATTAATAAAATATTACACCAATGGAAGCCAAACACCAACTAGTGTACTCCTTTATGGCTAGGGTTTGAGTCATATTCATTCAATATACTATCAATCAAATTCAATGTCCATCTTTGAGAAAAGACTGAAGTAAGTTTCTACTCTTAGTTATTAGCATTGTATCATTGAAACTTGGGAAAATTAGAAAATATCTAATTAAGGTGCATGCAAACATGATCACATGGTGCTTGCACAATCTAAACAAAATGTCATTCACAGTACCAATCATTCTATTTTTGATAGGCAACATATAATCAACATGAAGTACCTGAGAAGTCGACACAGATGATACCTCTCCTGTGAAAGCCCTTCAGCACAGACACAGTCCTCATGGAACTGGCATCCCAAACATGAGTCTCTGCTTGTTTTCCCACCTATACCCGGTAATTACCAGTAGGCAACAACGTGCAACAGTTAATAAACAAAGTTCGCATAAAGACAAATTTGATATTTTTAACAAGTGTCCTCTCCCTAGTGCCTTTTTTACCTAAACCATATAGTATTTTTAGATACAAGAATTCACCGTGGCAAAAAATGGGAAGATATCAGACCCTGTAAAATTGCTAACTGTAATTTTCATTATATGTAGCTTCTATATTTAACAATTATTCGCCGAAGGCGAGGTGAATATCGTTGAATAATCCCCGAGACAAAGTCGAGGGGATTATTTGACAAATTATTCACCGAACCTGAGGCAAATAATTGTTTTAGTATAATTTCAGGGCTGAACAACAGAGAAATTTCTAAAATCATAACATTTTAGTAACATTTATTAACATTTTATTTTAACATTTTATATAAACCGCGTGGATAAAATTATCTTCATTGTCTTTGTTTAAAAAGAAAGTGAAGCAGCAATTTATCAAAGATTACTAGACATCTGTGTTGTCAGATGTAACTTTAAAATGGAAATAATACTATTTTGCAATGTATGAATTTTAGTCTCTTAATATACCAGTAGTTTGTCTTTGTGTGCATTTCTGTGTTTCTTTGTTTTTGTGTCCCTGACCTAAACATTTATACATATTTTCTTTTAACTGGCTGCCTGGCATTTTTAACTCTTAGGTTATTTCAGGCAGCCAGTGCCCCTATCATTGTCTGTACTATCATTATAAATTTTTCTTTCTTGTATATTTTGGGGTGAAAAAATAAAGTTGTTGTTGTTGTTGTTGTATATAGCATCATATAAGGAACTGCTTGACCAATCTGATTGCTGGAAACGTTAACTCTTTGCTCAGCTCTGAAATTATACTAAAAGCAAATAGCAAACCAATAAATAGGATAAATGTTTAGTTTTCAGTGACCTGCCCTGTAGCTACGAAGTCTTTGTCGTCATGAATCGTCAGACAGAGAATATCATCTGTGTGACCCTTGTAAAACCGCTGCTGATGACTGGCTGGACTGTATACTATTCCAAGAGCTGCCACGTGGAATACTATTTCATTTGACTGTGTGTAGAATAAATTGTTGCATGCATTGTATCCATGATACCTGTGATGCAACAAAAGTGCAAGACCTAATCAGATTAAAAGCTATAGGATAAACAGCTATATGTAAAATCTGAGATTATATGGAGGACTCAATGCCACTAATACCTATTAATTAATTGCACTCTGAGTATCAATATTATTCTGTCGAATTTTTTAAAATCATGATTCCAGAGCAGGAAAACAATATTTTTGATTCTATCCCTTATGCCATTATTTCCACCCTCTTCCTTGAGAAAAATTGAACTTTGCTTCCCTTGATTGTACAGCATTGACTGGGAAAAGGGGTTATTGTTTCAGGGGTAAAATGTGATTAATTCTAAAGGTCTTTTTCATCTATCCACTTAATACTGGCTAATTAAGTTAATCTGATATGTCAATCAATCTGTTGTGGATTCTAGCTTAATGGGCACAGAAGTTTCTGGACTAATAATAGAAAGCAGTTCCTTCTACAAAAAACTTGATCTTTCTTGCCAACATACCCAAATGCAAATTTGAGATCAAGGCCTTCATTAGGACCCCTCTTTCCTCTTATTGGACTGACTGATCGTGGACGCTCTTCCTCTGATACTGTCTCTCTCTTCACAGACTTGGACAACCTTTCATAAATGCAATTAAAAATAAGAGTCACATAAAAAACAAACAGCTTAGACTGTAAGGACTTTGCCTGTAAGCTTCACATAAATGCTTTTTAAAAGCACTTGCAAAGCTTGAGTTTGCTATCATCAAATATACAATGGGTTTCACTTAAGAATGAAACCTTACCAAGAGTGCTGCTTTCTGGGAGACTCTTTGGAAACAAATGGACAAGAAGCTTGATCATGTGCCAAAGAAAGACAGGCCTTACAAAGGACAGCTCTCCGTGCATCTCTAGATGATGCCATAATCCAAAGATTCTCATCCACAGTGCTCCAGTTTTTTAGTTCATTCTGAGATGCTTTACGCCTGAATGCTACATCATACCTTTGCCAAGCTCTCTTATCTTGGCATTCACGGTATAACTTAGTTATTATACCCTGATATGCCAGCAAGTCTCTAATACGATTGTGATAATCACACGTAAACACGGCAATATAAGCTGCCATGCAATCAGTCCATTTTGTAATGTCATCAACTCTTTCAGTCTCATCAATATACTTGCTGCTGTCTGTAATTTCTTTTTCAAGGTTTTCTGGAAGAAGTTCCTGAAAGTTGACATATTTTCCTTCTCGGATTTTAGCAACAATTTCTTTGGGTATGGGGGGTTGGCCAGTGTGCACCTGAAAGTCAGTGATGGGAAAGTGGTGTGCTTCAAAGCTTCTGTTCAAAGATGAATTTGATCTTCCATTAGCTGCAGCCTGCCATAAACTTTCAAAGCTTTTTGATTGGCTTCCAGAAAAGTTTAAAGAGGCATTTGGTGTTATGGAAGAGTTATATTTATCATATTCATCTTCGTCATCATCATCATCATCAGACCATTGCACATGATGGTATCCATTCCTCTTCTCTGGGGAAGGTGATCTACCGTTGATGTTTCCTGAAGAATCATTTTCGGAGCTAGAAAGGAGCGTCTCCCAAGCTGCTTTGGAGCTTTTCCCCCTTCGTCCCTTCTTAACGGGGGTTTTTGCTGACTCAACTTTCAATTTTTCTCTTGTAAACATTGTAAAAACGCTGAAGATAGAGCTTGATTGATTAAGTTCACGTCGATTTCGAATTCCACCACCAAGTCACGCTAACAAAATCGATCTGAACTTCTCTGGAACATTTGAACTTTACGGATCATAAGTGACAAATCCTTCATCAATCTTTTTAACAATCAATAATCCATCTATTTCTCCGATGACGAACACCAAATTCGAATAAATTTCCATGTGAGCTACAATGACTTTAATTTGTTTTCCTAAGAGGCCATCGGTCAACCCTACTTTTGCAGTTCTTGTGATGCTAGGTAGCTAAAAACCCTCTTTGACCCTGATATATGGGAAAAGTCTTCAAAGATTAGATCTGATCAACTTAACATCCATTTAAAAATAAAATAAGCTCAAATATTTACGCTAATAAACTTGAGAGCTGAGGAGAGCTGAGCTTAGCAGTTTGTTGATTTCTGTTTACCTGCTCTCCTCTGTGAACCGCGCTTGGAAACTGGACTTGACTTGAAACCGAGGCAACCGGGAATTATATTATGGTCTGAGCCCGAACAGCTCTCTCTCTCTCTCTCGCGATCGCGATTTTCCGCCAGGTATGGACAAACATCGCTCAAAAATCTGACTGCATCCGCTTCTGAAATTGCGTTTACCCATATTTTTCTCCATCTTTGAATAAAGCAAGAACTATTCTTAGGGTCTACGTAATTATTTTTATCCTGTGGATCGAAAACTGCTTTTCATGGGACTTGTTTTGACGCTTCTGCTGACGCGAGTGTGTTTTGTACTATAGGATTCAACATGGTGCGAATTAATGTTTTAAGCGACGCTCTAAATTCCATATGTAATGCTGAAAGACGAGGAAAGCGTCAAGTTCTTCTGCGGCCCTCCTCGAAGGTCATAATCAAGTTTTTAACCGTAATGATGAAACACGGTAGGTGAATTGGAAACTAATTTCTTCCTCAATGTAGCACTAAAGAGATCTAGCCATTTATATGCCTCGAACACGTGTTTATACTGCACACAAATACAGGAAGGTTATTTTTAAGTATTCCAATTGTGCGACCTTTGCATAGCTCTCTCTGCCCTTCACGTTATGTGGTTTTTGACCAAAAAATGTTTCAATCTTGTCATAAGTTTACAAACTGTTCTTCACTACTACCTATGCCAGACTAATGGCCTAGCTAATTTGGTTTTATCGACTAAGTTGACAATGTAAATTGGCCACCATTAAGGTTTAAAGCTGATGATTTGTGCGTTAGCCCTTTGTGTTCATGGCCTAGATACCTATAGGGGTACATGTAAATTGTAGAGCTCTATAATTGTAAATTATAGAGCACTTTTACCTTATGATAAATTTGAGTTGATTTTGAGGTAAGGCTTTTAAATATATTGAAGGTTTTAAATATTATTTTAGATGAGAATATAACTGTTTTTTTGGCACTCCCAAGTGAAGATATATAATCTCCCATGTTTTTTTTAATTATTATTTGGTTCATCTCAGGTTATATTGGTGAATTTGAAATTGTGGATGATCACAGATCAGGCAAGATTGTTGTTAACCTCACTGGACGATTGAACAAGGTTAGTACTATTATTTTTATACAGGAAGAACTGTCTGCAGAGTATGGCAGATGCACATGCAATTTTTCCCCTTCTTACCATACATTTCACTGCAGAATCACCTTTGCATGCATGGGATCTAGTAGAGTTTACCATACTTTGCAGACTGGTAAGTAGATATGAAGTTAGGTAATGTGAATGAGAGGACTCTTGCACTAAACAGACTCAAACACTTACACCAGAAAAAAATGTTAACCCAATGGTGTTGACGACTTATCATAAGATCTGCATTTGTGAAAAGCTGACTGCAAAAATTGAAGGGAGTAAGTTTCTTAAGAAACTGTGGTGCTGCATTGGCGGGGGTAACAAGGTAATTTGGTTATATCGACTGAGCTGAAATTGTAAATTGGCCACTGTAACGGTGGCCAATTTACAATTTCAGCTTAGTTGATATAACCAAATTGCAAAAATTAAAAACTGTAATTAACTTTGAGAAATTAAGAAAAATCTGCTGTTTTGGACAATTTCTTCAGGCTTAGACTGAATATGTTGTTTTGTCGTTGATGAAAATAATTGTATAAATCTTGAAAGAATCATGCAAAACCAATGATTTCTATGAAAGTCTCTCTGTAGCAACTGTTTCTTTTCACAAGGTTCCTATCATTATACTCATCCAGAAGGCAGAATTTCAGTCATGTAGAGTAATTAAAGGAGTTTCTCTGATATGATGAACCAATAGCATTGGTGTTGGGTTAATTTTGTTTGTTTTTTTTAGTGTGGTGTCATAAGTCCTCGTTATGATTTGAAAGTTCACGACATTGAACAGTGGGCAAGCAATCTTCTACCATCAAGACAGTTTGGGTAAGTTTAAGTATTGTTGAGATGAAAATGAAAAAGTTATCAATCCAATTGATATCCTAGTGGTTTTGGTATGGGATGGTAATTTGTATAGAGGGTGGCATTACACACCACCACTAGGCCTGGAATCAAAGATTGAAATGAAGCCTGACGCTAACCGGCCAACACCATCCAAAGATAAATGGTTTTAAAATAAGTGCAAAATCTATTTTCTAGCATGATGGTTCAGGTGAGTTAAGTTAGATGGCATAAACTAAAATTTTTTTAATTGTTTCTGGGATTTTCCGAGGTTAAAATATCTTTAAAACTGATGTTCTGAGCAGTCTTACTGGTCTTCCACCATATTGACAACATTTAAACAACCTGAGGAAGACCAGTAAAACTGTTTGAAACGTCGGTTTTAAAGATATTTTAACCTTGGAAAATCCCAGAAACGATTCCAAAAATTTTAATTTTTACAAAGATGAGAGGTGAAAGTTTAGGAATGACATAAACTAATTTTGTAAATTGGTGAAAACAAAGATTTGTTTTGTAGATGATCACACAGGAACGGTAATTGCTCAAAAAATAGTTGCTTTCTCGTTCTTGTATTTAATGACAACATTGTGTTGTTACAGGTACCTTGTGATCACCACGTCAAGTGGCATCATGGACCACGAAGAAGCCAGAAGAAAGCACACTGGTGGAAAACTTCTTGGGTTTTTCTATTGACCAAAATCATCATAAATAAACAGAGAAAATTCCTGTCCAAAGTCTTGTCTGATACACGTGGTTGCACATTTACATATGTTGCAGTTCTAACTGATAGCAATTTTCTTGTTGCCCTGCAAGGCTGGTGTTCAGATAACTAGGCGAGCGATCCTTTTAGGTGTGCGTTTAAACCTGCAACATGCCGTGGGCATCTGCTTTGCAGTGTTTGTACAAATAATCCTCTTCCTCTGAACTTATGATTTACTTGTACAATATGGAACATGCAGAAGCTGTCTGGTAAATGCTAAAGTCACCCTGAAGAACTCATTTATTGGGTCAAAAATTATATCTCATAGGGTTCAATTAGGCTCGATAACCTGAAATTCAATAATGTAACGTTCTTCCCTTTTATTCGATGTAGTAAAACCACGAATTTTCGAAAGGAAAATTTTGTTAAGTCTTAGACCCCTAGCAGTTGCACTGTGGGTGATTCTTCTGTCAAGTAGGCCTACACATGGAGAGCAGTCTTTTCATTTGGCGAATCGAGTTTGACCGTGGCTTTACTAGCCAGTGAGGGATTGGTCAGGAGGCACTTGCTTCCCAGTTATCTTAGAACCAAACTCGGGTCCTTGAATCTGAATTTTTCTAGAGTCAGTTTTCTGAGGCTGGGCCGCCAGCGAGCAGGAAGACTCTTACTACTTTTAAAATTCATTTACTAACGCGCTAGAGAACCTTAGATCGTTGTTCATTTTGTGTGCATAAATCGAGTTTGACCGTTTTAATGCATAAATACTTTAAATGATGGATAAAACTTCAGATATACGCTGTTTTAGATCTGTGGCAGTTGTATTTCTTATTTTAGCTTTTAATACTTTTTATTTTTTACGGAGGACCTCCCTGAAAACCACGTATTTACGTGACGGGCCCTTCCTCCTTAAAGATTGTTTATTATTATTATTGTTATTATTATTATTATTATTATTATTATTATTATTATTATTATTATTATTATTATTATTTATTATTATTATTGTGTCAAAAAGCCCTTGAAGGTATGCCCGAAGACCGAGTTGTTTTCTTCATCGTCTCGTTCAAGTACTGGTGTTTTCCATGCAATGCATCGGTCAGAACTCTTTATTCAACACTAGACATGCGCCTCTAACAGCTGTAAGCATCACTACACGATTTTGTTCCACGACTTTCATCATCAATAGAGGCACACTCTTCAACAAGAAATTTACCGGTGTTTTATTTTTCGCGGAGTAATCATCGAACAGGTGTTGTGACACTCTTGACTGAACAAGACTACCTTCCATACACAGGAATCCCCAGAAATTATAAGTCGGTCAAAGTATTGGAGATGGTGGTCAGCACAGATTCTGCTCTGTTACTATCAGTGCTAACTTCACTTTCTAGTTTTTTTCTTGATGTGGCGTGTTCAACAGTTGATAAGTCTAAATCAGAGACGTATATTATCAAGGACTGCAACAGCATCCAGTATCGTTTGATGGTAGACCTTGGCGAACCTCCATTTCCTGATACAGCTTGCGAAATAAAACAGGTAAGGTTAGGTCTTGGGTTTTTGTTTTAGAGGCAGGAAAAAGGATATCAGTTATATCGAAGACTTCAACAACAAGCAGCCCGTCCAGTACATTTCGACCATCCTTAAGTACCTGATTGTTTAGATAAAAAAAAAAAAAAAAAAAACAGGTGTATTTTCCGCAGATGGCGTCCAATTGATTTACGCTTTGAAATGTTCCTATGTACTTTTCTCAATGGCTTTTTCCTGAAGGGTGAGCGGTTACTGTTGCCCGAGGTCGTTTACACGGTCACTTGTTCATAAATGATTGTACTCGGTAGGATTACGGTAATTAAGATAATTTTACTCACGACGACTAAAGAAAAGGCTTTAGCCAGTCAAAGTTCAAAGATATAATTTGCAACAATTAAAAAAATCTACCAGTCAGTTTTCAAAATATTGGATCAATCTGTAACATTTATTTCTAATATTAAATTTCGCTGATAACTTAAATTAGAAATTCTCTGACGAAGGTCACTCGGCATCTGCTGTCCGATTTGAAATATACTTTTTCTCGGCCCACGTGGTTTACAAGTTTTACACCCAGAGATCCCTAACCCGCTGGTAAAAGTCACGTGCTGGAAGCAGGACTCTCCAATAGCCGTAACAGGATGTAAGGAGTTGGGGTTAGGCCCGAGAAAATCATCAGAATTTAGGAGCGGATAAGGATGCCTTACCGATAGCTATTATTACTTTTCTATCCAGAGCTGGTCATAAGTACAGCGATTTCCCCTCTCCACTTGGTAAAGACCCTGTTCTGGTCAGTACATGACTAAACTGTTACTGTATCTCCCACACTTTCACCTTGTGTACAATCTCTCTCTATCTACGATCAAAACTGCTTTCAATACTTTCATTCAACAACAAACATATGAAACATATGTGTGAACTGCGGTTATGAGACGTATATGAGCACGATCCTTCGCAGGTGTATTTTACTGCGAAGGATCGTGCTCATATAATACTTTCATTGTTCCTCTTGATACAGAAAATGATAACATGTTTTGAAAAAAGCGAAGGTTCAGGAAACCTGTTGGACCAAGATCGATTTCTTCTCCTCAAGTCTGCAACAGTGGATAAAGTACTGATGTGTCCTGACCTCACATTCCAAAAGTTACAGGATTCTATTCAAAACTCCGGTCAGTAAACCCATAAAAAGTCCATTTATTACCCAGATATTCATGACCCTGTGTGTCTGGCGCGTTAAGAGGTAAGACAAGTCCTCATCATGTATAGCCAGTGTTATATATGAAGTTTAAGAAGACTTATACAACAGACTGTTTTCTGTTATATTTCAGCCGTTGCACAGACGCTGTTCAAGGAGTATCCTGCAGGTATTATTATTGTTTAGGAACGTGTCCCCCCCCCCCTCAAGAATAGGAAACGACCTTTTGTCTAACAACTCAATCGGGGACAGGGGGGGACAGTCGACACACACATTGACACCGCGACTCGTTACGAATACCATCCGTCGTTGATTCAGCGTTCGATCTGTTTAAACGGAAAACTTGTAGACTGCGTCGAGGGCGTGAATTCGAGACTTACTTGTACTGTTGAAGAAAAAATAAGGGGGGGGGGGGGGAAAGGAAATCGAAGGTGGCCTATAAAGGAGAAGTTGACCGTTTATTCCTCTTTCCTGGCTAGTTTACCGGTAATCAATGCTTGATCAACTGTAACTGTCTTGATCAAGGTAACTTAGCCCGCTTCCAATTCCACCGCTTCTGGGATCAAGACAGCCACTTTCCCCCTCTCGAGTTTGTCTCTCATTTTTTTTGCTTTTGAAATTTTCTTCTCTGGTTTAGGAATACAACAGCTTCCTGAAAAATGTGCTTTCGATATTCACAAGAGCTGCGAGAAAAAAATATTTGATCAAGTGGTAGTGAACCATCTTTCATGGCCTAAGACAACAAAATGGAGGGCATGTTACCTCAAGGCTTTGCTACAGCAGCCGTGTTCAGCACCAATTCTGCAAAACTACGCCGCTTTGCAAGAAAAGTTTGGAGAAAGTTTTAGACAAAAAGAGTTTGATTTAGGACTCTATGGACTTTTTATGAATGATCATCAGTTGCAAAGCAACGGAACCGTAGAAATATTATAATTTCATTTTTCTTACATGAACTGTACAACACAAGGCAAACAAAGTTTAAAGAGCATTAGGAACTTATTAAAAAGGTGGTAGAGGTGCATCTTACAGTTTCATTAATAACATTTCAAACTTGCTAGCTTAAGGGTGTACTCTTGATATGACACCAAATTCTCGTGCCTGACTCACCAGGGTATGTATACCAGCTATAAGAGAAAATTACTGATCTGATCTGCGAGGAAAAGCGATTGAGAAAGCGAGAACTGAACATTTCTACGTGTTCCGTCACAAAATGTCCCGCACTTTCATGAACAAATGAAAATGTTTTCATGGTTTTTATTTTACGTTTCTGGACAACAGGCATTTAAAAGTTGTTTGACGATATTACACAGATACGGGACAAAAGGAGGAACTCCTTAATGAGAGTTGTCTGCAGAGAAATAACAAATTCAAACAACCCTAATTTTCTTTCAAACACAGGAATTAACCGAGCTAAATCACGGGGTTCACAAAGATTGTTCACATCAAACACTCCTAAATAACAATAATAATGAGTAAAAACGAAACTTTTTCAATTCCATTTGAAATAAAAATATGTCTACTTTGTTATGATTGATCCTCTAGTTTCCACAATTGGAGTATTTTTGTTTTTTTCGTTTAGAACCTCTTTACATCATGAACGTCGAGGTTCAATACAATGGCAAAATTAATGCTTCGCCAGTATCAATTCCTAATTCGCTGGATTTCTTGTCACGTGGTCGAGCCTCCTCTCCTCAGGTATCTGAACACCACTATTCCAGCGGTTGCTACAAGCGCGGCTGTTAAGCCTGCCAGAATCCAATATGACGTCACACTATCTGCATTTGGGCCGCAGAGGTGCCTGGGAAACAACAACAACAACGCTTCGTAAGTTGTGGAGATCTCAGCTTCTCCCAGAGAGTTAGTTTGTAGTGACGAGCGAAGAAGCAGAGCGAGCGACAAAAGAAACGAGAATTTCACATATTTTCTCTCCACTGAATACGAGCACAGACTAAGAAGTTCTCAGTAACCTCATCAGCAGGTTGGCCCTTCAAAGATATGTCATGATCTCTCCCCGCTAGCTGAGAATTCGTGGACTGCCACGTTTCTTTGTTTTAGCCTTAATTATTCCACACCCTGTTACCGTACTAAACAAACCGATTATGTCCACCAGGACTACTTCAGCCAAGTTAGTAGATTAGCCGGACTTGAATGAAAACGAGGCTTTTGTCCCCCCCCCCCCCCCCCCCCCGCCTTGTGTATGTGCGATTGGCAAATGATGCACTTTACTTACGGATAGACGGCCATTTGGGCGAGGTTGTCGTAGGTAGCCCTGTATACGTCTGGTCTGCTTAGGGATGAAAATGGCTGAAATAGGAAAGCATAAACAAAAATGATAGCTTGGTTTGAAAAGAAACGTTGCTCCGAAAAAAAAAAAAATTATTAATTATCATTAATTATTTAATCATTAATCATCATTAATTATTTCTCGATGAATTGCAACGTGTTCCATTTAGTTGTTCAACACTGAAAGATTGTAGAATGAAGTCAATGGATGGCAGCTCTACATGAACATGTTAAACTGTTTGCTTTGAAAAACAAAGAATCACTAACCTGAGGTGGTGGTAACTTGTTTAACGAGCAGTACAAAGACGGCTGCATTTCAAAATCCTACAAAATGCAATACACAATGCGTCATCCGCCCATCAACTGTGATTTATTTCCTATATCTCAGTTTTGATCAAATCTATTTACAAATGAAAATTTCTGGAATTCATTACCTGTTTAGCTGCTACGCCTTCACTTTTACCAGCAACTAACATACAAGGAACTGTTTTGGGAAGTTTCTAGAAACATGAAAAGAAGTTGCACTTGTAATCTGACAGAGTCGTTGTTTTAAATTCTTTGTAGGATCCACGTAGTGCCACAGACTTCTATCACGCACCAAGTACTCATAGCGGCGGTATATATTTACTTTACTCCAGTAGGTTCCTCCAGATTACGTTCAAAATCAAAACTCCCGAGCACAAAACTTAGCCTTACACGACCTAGTTTGAAATAATTTTGCGCATCAGTAACTGGAAACGGCAAATCCACAGCATAGTACTCGAGTGTGCTACATCAATGTACCTCTCGCAGTTGTATCACTTGGGTAAACGAAGCTGGATCCAACGAGTCATAAATAAAACAGGCCACATCACATCGTCTGTCGTGCAACAGAAATCCAGAATTTTCCCATTCGATTTCACGTAGCTGAAGCAAATAAACAAGAAACAAAATAGAAAAGACCAGTGGACAAACTTGAAACAAACTACCTTAAAAATGTAATTTGGTTTTATAAACTAAATTGAAATTGTAAATTGACCACCGTAAAGAGTTAAAAGCTGACCTTTCGAGCGTTAGCCCTTCGTCAGAGCGAAAGACGAAGAGCTAACGCTCGAAACGTCAGCTTTTTAACTCTTTACGGTGGCCAATTTACAATTTGAACTTAGTTGATAAAACCAAATTACCTTGAAAAAATGTTCATCAAAGCGGCTGATCACGAAAATGACCACTCAGCACTTGCTGGAACGAGGACAGCCATTAATCCGTTGGTAATATTTCACCCCTACAGAGAGATCTACAAATTCTTCCCATGAACTGATGACCAACTTACCATAAAAACACTGAGAGCGACAACAAAACCGGTCACAAAAAGGAAATTCGCCTGACTGGCGCTTAAAAAGGTCCCCACTCTGAAAGAATTCACAAGTAAACTTGTCGCAAAGAGAACACCTTGTCTACTCGAGTGTACCGATATAACGCAGGTTATAGGAAGTTTAGTCCTTCTACTCACCACTAAGTATTTTTCTTGCCTGTTCACTTCAAGTAGATTAATGGCATAGTTTGATAATTCCTTCTCTAATTCGCCAGGCTAAGAATAAAAAGTAACAAAGGTAATCTGGTGCTTGAAGTGGTAGGATATAAAAGCAATTGAAGAAGCATAAACAGTCTGTTTTGTTTTTGATTTTTTTTTTTTTTTTCAAAGCACTTAGTGAAGTTTTCCAGTGCGGAAAGATTACTATAGACAAGACTGAGGCGAGTCTCAAAAAGTGCAATGATCTTAAAATTGTTTACGATGTCAACACCTTTAAGAGGTGATACATGATTATTTTTTATTCCTGCTATTCACATATTGGAAGAAAAGTACACAAGAACAGCCAAAGCCGGGGGCTTAAATAGCCTAAGGTCAGCAAAAAAGACGTGAAGAATTTACAGGAGTAGAAAAAAGCTTTAACTAAAATAATTACAATGCAATTAAACCAAGAAAGAAAAGATCAGTCAGAAAAAAAGAAATGCGATGGTCAGCTTTAGTCACCGGGCTGTATTGTGCATAATTTGTTGACTAAGATGACTTTCTTCCCAGAATTACATCAACCAAGACAGCTCAAGCTCCACCTGACGATTTGCCAAAGCCTGGGTGACAAGAACATTTTATCGATTACATGACAAATCCTTGGTGCCTGTAAGTATAGTCTGAAGGTTACTGCAAGTGAACGTTAGTGAACGAATTGAAGTTCATGGCACCCTTACCTCAAGGGTTCGCCCTAAAAATGCCTGAAGGAAAGATGTCTGTAGAACGAAAAACAGAATATTTTGCGTCAAAAATAGTTAATTAAAGTATCTAAATCTTCGTTACTGCTGTAAGCTTGTTGCCATCTTCTCAGCGGGGCGCGCAAACTACCGTAACAGCTGTTTGTTAGACGGTACAATTACTGCTGTAGAAACAAAATTAAAACTCAACAGGGTGGTACCTTTCCTACGCCTGGTGGTCCAAATACGTAACACTGGAATACAGAGCGAGATGTCTGTTTCTTCTGTAAGTCAACAGCTTTGCTTCGAGTAACTATAATATGAGGAAAAGAATAAATTGAAAGTCAGGCTGTTAGCCTGTGCCTACGAGCGGTTAGCACTTTCAATTACAGATATGGTTAAATTTGCACGAAACCGTTAAATATTAGAAAGGACGGCAATCTTCATCACAACTGAAAACTCTATGTCATTTCCACCTGTTGTTAAAGGTATAAATTTTGGGATATCTGTGCACACGCATAAATAACATGAAATAAAACAATAAATAGATGAATAAATGAACGAATAATTAAAAGCAAAATCAAATTATAAATGAATGAAATATTTGTTATGTATCGACAAAACTCACGACGAAAAGTAGAAAAATAAAAAGGAAATAAGCAAAGTGGATGGAGGAAAAAGAAAAGTAAAGAAACAGAAATGAAAAGAACAGAACAAAATATCAAAGTGTGTTTGTCAAGTTTCTCAACCCCTGCATCTATTACCTCAAATAATTAATTTCTTCATTGTTTTCATTACTGATAGATTACTTGAATGATAATCATATTTAAGTCACAATTTTAGTGTTGAGAGGTTATTGAATTTACAACAAAAGTTTATTTCAGGATCAAACGTTCTTGACAAGTAGTAAATACCCAGGTGAGTTTTCGCCTGGCCCCACTGAGAGTAAGAAGAAGGTAAAAGGCGTAACTTTTTTCGCATCTGAATGAGGCGAGAGACAGAAGATACCAGAGTGAAAGGAAGAGGAGAACAGACTGGAAGAGATGGGTGAAAAAAAAAGAAAGAAAACAACAGTTAGTAGGGAATCAAGTAGAGTTAACTTTCTGTTTACACGGCTGCAGGATGACATTATTGGAGGCGAAATATAAATTCTTTAAGTTAATACTTCTGCATGAAACGGGTTTCTGTCAAGTGCACATGACAATACAGGGCTCGACACTAACGCTAGCCAACTAGCCACAGAGGAGTAGAAATTCAGTTTTGGCCAGAAGTTTTCGCTTACCACTAGCCAGTTTGGCTAGTAAACAAACTGAAATTCTTCTAACATCTAAGTAGTCATTAGCCACTTGGCTAGTAAGTTGAAAAGTTAGTGTCGAGCCTGGCAATGTCTCTCACTTTTAAATCAAAACAGTTTCTTTTGACCCTTTACACCCTACCATTAGCATCAGCACACATATTCTCCACACTGTTCACTATGGATTTATACACAAGTCATTTCCAGTTAAAGGTGCTGACAAGGAGAATTTGTCTAATGACCACAAGCTTGTTTAGTTAGCGATCATTTCCTTTATTCTCCTCACCACAGCATTTTATTCAAGAGTGATATTGTAGGGAGAAATTAGATGCTAGTCACCGTTTAGGATCACAGGGATTAGATGCTAGTACTTTTCTTTCTTGGTTGTTGGTTGACAACATGAATTCAGAAGGTTAATATTACATTTTTTGATTTGTTCAGTTTTTAATCTTAATGTCATTCTTTAAATAGGAAAATCATTGAAAAAAATTCAACTTATGTTTTCCCGGAAAATGGCTTTGACTGAAACATTTCCACTTCCGGATATATGAAAAATTATTTATTAAATATTGAGTTTTCTCACTGGCTGAGAATAGTATGAGCTTTTCAAGCATGCTTTGTTGTTGTTGTTTTTTTTTACCCGTTATTGCAGTGGAAAGGGAAGCTTCAATTTCCTGATGAACGTAACCAAAGAATGCTAAATATGCTAACATTCTGGTGTAATCCAAGAAAGTCGTTAACCTACAAATGAAAAAGAAAAAAAACCCTTCATCTTGGAAATGAAAAACTCCCAAATTTGTTGAAAAATGATAACAGAAAACAACAGAGGCCATTTTTTCTTGCTCATCATTACTGGCAATTGGTAGATTGTCCAGTAGTCTTTTTTTTCTTTAAGAATTATCATCATTACTGACACACCAGTCATTCAAAATTTTTAAAAATTCACCCCAAAGAATGAGAAATGCTTACAAAATGCAAATCAGCATTTAGGCCTGCGTATCTGTTCCCCAGCCAACAGATAAGTGACATCCCAGTGACCTCTTTGTTTGTCTCTGTCCCACAGCATCACAAACCACCTACATCATCGAGCAGCTAATCTTTCTGTCACATATTTGCCTCACAGGTTATCCCTTTGTTAAACCTTTGGGTGGATAGAGGAATTCAAAGTAGCACTTACGCCCACTGAGCTAGAAATCCTTGGAGAGTTATCCATCCATTTGCATTAGTTTCAACAGAACTAAGAACATCTTCACCCCAAGGCATTGTGGGGCAGGTACCAAACAGTGCCTAGAGAAGAAAACAGAAAACAATCTAAAAACTTCAAAAATTTTCCCCATCATAAATTATGATGATAATTACATTATTAAAATCCATCTTGATTTGTTCTCATATTATTTTCTCACCTGAAGTTCCTCCGGACGCAGGGCTTCATCTTCATCCTAGAAAACAAACAATATAGTTTTGCAATGAGTTATAGGGTGATTGAAAAACTACTCAAATTACTGCAAATTGGAAAAGCTAAGCCTATTTTGTGTACAAACAAAGATATCAGAAATATGTACTAAAGTAGTAAATTTTGGTACGTACAGTCGGCAGATTGGTTAAACAAGCCTATTTTACCACTTAAATAGAATCAAGCAGATACATGTAGGTATGAACGGTTTGATTGACTGATTTTTATTTACTGTTTTCAACTCAAAAAGTTTGACTTTGTTTTCGGTCAATCTTTGGGCTACTTAAAACTGTCAGCGGACTGTCAGTAATGTGTCGGTAACCTGTTGGCCGACAGTTGGACGACAAGTTACCAACAGCCAAAAATGGGAACCACTGTTCACTGTTACCCAAAGGTGTTAGATAATCCCAGAATCATGGTCATTAAGAAGGACATACCTTTAAACAACCCATAAAAATCACTGGAACTATAATTATGTTCTATAAATTTTCAGTGATCTACGATAACATAAGAATGATTGGTTCATGGGCAAAAGAAAGCAAAAAAATTAAAGATCACTTGTTTGTTGTTCCTTTAATACATCTAGCAGCCATAAGATCAAGTGTGTTCCAGTTCCTAGTTATAACCTATGTTTAAGCAGTAATAAGCTGTTTATCTTCCCCTGTAAAATAATGCATTGATAAGGACATTCACAAGATTAACTGCTGACCCTTAATGGTATTCATACACACCTTGTCATGTCTCTGGAAGAGGTCAATAAGAAACTGATATCCTGCATCTGATAATTCCACTGTTTGATCTGCTCCCATGTCAATCCTGTAACAATATCATATATTTAGAAAGCTTAATTTCTCTACAATTTACAACTCATTGAATGCAAATTCATGTCAACTTACGTAGGACATAAATAATCAGGTCTGAGCTTAAGATCATCACCATATCCAAACTTTCTGAGAACAGTCCATGTTGTTTCATGTCTCCCCCTCTGGATAAAGAGTGTGTGAAGAAACAAGAAACCTACAAAAATACTTCACAATTATTAATTGATTTAGTGAAGTGAATATTATCAAAAAGTAAAGGTGAAAGGTAAAGTGTGTACTCAAGCCAAGTGCCCCCCCCAGCCCGACCTTATCCAGTTTCCCTTACAATTAAGTGACTGGGAGCATCACTAACCCCCCCTGACTGTAATGCTAGCCCATCACAAGCTTGCCTCTGTACTCTAGCATCAGCCTTGGGTTCTATTGTCCAATATGTTTGTCAGTCTAAAGAAAACACTGTGGAGCACTATGATGTTACCTCTTAATGTAAGTCCACCATCTTGCAATCCTCCCTCAACATTCTTTCTGACAACATTTTTAACATCCTGTAAACCTTGACCTTGCAATGGGGTATTGAAACATCGGTTCTAGCAGTATGGATGAATGGTAACAGAGAGAGTATCGAGAACATTACAAGGGCGCAAAAAAATGGTAACAGCCAATGCTTTAAACATCTGGCTTTTAATAAAAAGAAAAATTACAAAGTATGGGGTGCTAACTAACCTGGAACTCATTCAATTCGTTGTCACTCAATAAGCCATCATTATCTTTATCTGATATCTACATATGAAAGAAGGAATAAGTTTTGTATTTATTTTCTTTTTCAAATTGCCATTCGTGAACAAAAATATAATACCAGTACATTTAAATTCAAACAGAGGAATACTTCAAAGGTACCTTAAAAACTCTTGTGAGGGCAGCCTGGCATAATGGCTTTAACTGCAACAAACAAGACAACAAATATAAACTGTTTTTTTTTTTTTTTTTAAATTGGCAGCAAAAAGTAGATTGCCACAGATCTGCACAATTTTTCACATGGCTATTCACACAGTCCCAAGGTAAAAAAATATACCATGTGACTGTTCTTATTCCTTTTAAATTATTATTTATATTTATCTAGCAATTAATATATCTTTAATATGTACTTTTTGTCAATTGTGAATCATTTTCCGGAGGGACCCACTGTTGATACAGACCTCCTTGGTTTCAGCGGAGAAGAGAGGAGCTGTAGGATGAAGGACTGCCTTCTGTGCATAGTAAAACATCTCAGATATATTTTTCAGATCCTTTGCTGAGCACTGAAAGCAAAAGAACAATTGCCAGGTTTTTCACAAGATTTACCTTTAACCTTCCCTAGTAGTGATTCAGTTTTGTATGTCAGTTGAATAACTCTGCTTTTGCAATTGCTAGATACTTACCTCCACACAAGTTTCCACTTCTGTATAATCATTCATTATTGGTAAGACAGTCTTAATCAAAAACAAAAAGAATATCACAAATACTACTAATAATTTGGTTTTAGATTATTAGTCCTTTGTCAGGACCTAATTACAGACTTCTTTCCCTTACAACAAAGCAGTTACATTTATTTAGGAATTACAGAATAGTTGAACGAATTTCATTAGACTTGAAGCATTACAAGACACTTTTAACATAATTTCATACAGAAGGAACATACAGATGGTTGATGCATCAGAGTGGTTTACTAAACACTACATACTCATCTAAGTACACAAGGATCTGTCATTTTTTTCTTTCACTTTTAATGCAAGAAAATAATGAGAAATTTTCTCCAGTCAGAGACCTTATGGTAGCACATAAAATGCTTTCAAAAATTGAAACTTGAGTTAGCTTTTACATTTCCAAAATTGTTCTTTTCTATTCAATTATTATCATGAATTATTATTCTACATCCTAGCCCTCATTAAACATTGATAAAAATATTTAAATTCCTAGGGAAATATTTTTTTACAACCATAATTATATATTGTTAGCCCACAAACACTTACATCCATTGTGCTTCCCTCCATAAGGTCTGACTGTAATGCAATAAAAATAAATAATAAAAGACATTATTAAAAACTGGATCATTGGACAATGCAATTCAAGACTTTTTATTGCCTTAGCCATTATGGTATATGAGCCAATATACCATAATCTACAAATATGGTAAGCGTACGCGTCAGCTTAAAATCAAAAGGGAGCTAAAAAATCCAGTTTCTTCTTACAAAATAATAATTTCTTGGGGGCGTTTTTAATAAAACAATTATTCCACTCGCGCTTGTTGGATATGAGATGATTATAGCCAACTCGGCGCTATGCGCCTCGTTGGCTATCTATCATCTCATATCCAACGCGCGCTTGTGGAATGATTGTTACTTATATCATGTCAAACAAGTTATTTAAAAGAAACTGAGTACAACATTCAATTTTTTTTAACTGCCTGCTACTCTTTCAAAGTTTCATGACCTTTCTCCTTACAGATTTATGTCAAATTATCTTATGACTAACATTAACAATGGAGGTAAAGGGTAAAGTGTGTTGACAATGGTGACAAGGGTTCTATAATCCTAGTGTTATATCATTATGTGACTCAATAAATACAAAATACTTGTAGTCATAAAATTGAACAAGCATCTTAAAAATATATCATAAAATAGGTTGTGGTTATATTCATCATGGTAAAGAACATTTTAGATGATAATATATAACTGTTTGTTTCACGATGTGGTCACTTGAGATGTGAATTGCGATGTTTTGACTGCATGCTGCTAGTCTTCTTCAGGCTACAATCCAATCCGCCTGATGAAGACTAACAGTATGCAGTTGAAATGTTGTAATCCACATTCCAAGTGACCACATTTTGAGACAAACAATTACATTTTTCTTCTAAATCTCAAAAATATATTTAAAAAGAAAAACCCTTCTATGAGCCAATCGGTTTTCTCTACATGTCATCAAAATTTGACACAACCTATGCAAGATTCTTTAATACTACAACATATCCACATCCCTCCCACACCTCCAATAGGGTATGAAGTGAATCAAGCAGCAGTCTGTATCGTAAAAGCAATGAGATACAAATTATACTACCTTGTTGCCAACGATAATAACAGGCTTTGAACTATCTTCCTCTCCAGTTTGTCTGATCAGGGGTAACCAAAAAGAAGTTATCTGTTAAAAAAAAAAAAAAAAAATGCAAACTCACATTCAAATCAAGTGGTTTAGAGTGAGTTGACACCGAATCAAAATGGTACATTGTAAACAAAAATGTTATCTCCATTCTTAATTTTTTCCTTGAATGAGCCTCTCCTCAACCCTTGGATTCCTCGGAGAGACTAGCATCTAATTTCTCCTTGCAACATAATCTCAAGATCAAACTTTATGGTCACAACAATGAAAAAATGATCACCAACTAAAGAAGCTCTTGATAATCACACAAATTCTTCTTGTCAGCAGCAAGGAAAATGTCATGAGAAGAGCATGTATAATTTGTAGCTCTAGTGATATTACTGACGGTGTAAAGGATTATTTGTCATTCATGATTATCAATGATTCAGATAACTCCATGGAAAGAAGAGCCATGTACATGTCCCACCCCCAAAATGTCCCTTCGTAGCTCAGTTGATACTGGAACCCAACTAATATCAGGGAGGCCTAGGTTTAAATTCTGTCAAAGCCTGAATTTTTTTCAAGCGTCTTCTCTGCAATTACTTAAATTGCAGCTCACCTGCCTGCCAGGATCACTGCTTTAGTCGATTTCCATCCGCAGGTCAAATTGAATTTATTTCATGAAAAAACACTATCAGATTCAGATTTATGATAATGGAGATTCTGATGGAACTAAACCAGACTTTATTGCTTCCCACTGAATTCTTATCTTTATGTTGATCATTTCACTGCTGACAAGTGAAACTTAAGTCTCACAAACTAAATCATTCTTTAATTCCTAGGAACCTCCTGAAAACTATCAAATATATGTGTTGTCAAATGTTTGAGGAAGTTAAGGGTATGTTGACATATACTGTAAGCACAATCTTTGTCTAAACTAACTCAGATAACCTAAAAGCTACGAAATGTTTTTTTTTTCCCTCAATAAAGACTGAGATAAGATTAACACTCACCCTTTCAAGTGATTCTTCTGAGGTGACATCATAAACCACGCACACTACATTGGCCTGTCAAATCACATTTGGACAATGACTAATAATATTTTCTGTCCCATTACGCAAAAAAAAACTTTCAAATTTCTTAATGATTATCACAACCTGGAGGAGGACGGTGGAAAGGGAAATGAAGGACAACAACTGGACTTGGGGGCACCTGGAGCGGCAAGCACCCGCCAGACATCAATGGCGAACTCTGGTCGAGGCCTTATGTGTCTCTTGGTGACACGAAGAGGATTAATTAAAAAAAAATTAATCACATCCTGCAATAGGTTTGGAGTCACATGACTGTGCCAAGCTCTGATCGTGACCCTTCACCTCAGTAGAAATGATAAAAAATGACATGAATTTCTCCTGTTGTTATCAATAGATTTTTTTCAGGAAAAAAGATAAGGATAAGTAAGATAATTATCTCCTAGGACAACATGAAAGTGAAAGGGCTAAAAGGGCAGGCTGCCATCAAAATAAAATAAATACAGGATTACAATTCGGTTCAGTGAACATCCACTGAATTGTGAGATATTCATATTTAAAACTCTAGGTACTGAATGCTACAAAAGAAGACTTTGTATACCCGTACTATGATAGTGTATAATTATTCAAGGTTTGAATATTACCTTAACAATCTCATCAATCAGCATATCTTCCGACTGATCAAGTTCTAGTAATAAAAATAATACAAATCTTTAAAAAAATAAAATAAAGGAAATACATCTTTATCCAAGAGAACATGTCTGAAATCTCCCCAGCTGGCTGTTTTAGCCCCTATGTAGAACCAGTAATATGGAGGAAAGGGCAGGACAAGTACAAGAGAGGTGTAGTGAGGATGAAAACTAGTGAAGGAAGAGGGAGTCAGGATGTCTCTTATCTACTGGTTTGTCATTTTTTTACTCACCATGCACATTCCTAGAACACGCTACTTCAATTAAGTGGCTACACCCTGACTGGTACTGCACTCGTTTATCTGACCTTAACCTCCCACCCCCCTCCCAACAGCTGTATTTCACACATTTCAGTGGCAGTTCACTGATATCCCCTCCCCTCTGTGATGCACAATCATAGTGTTACTGACCAGAAAAGTCCACAATATGTGTTGGGACCTTTTCAGGTGTCACATCAGCTGGTATAGTGATTTCTTCTGCCCTGGCAGGGACCTTCAAAAATATAAATGAGATAACTCAACAGCAGAAAACTAAGTTAATCCTAAAGGGAAAAAAGGTAAGAAAGTAAACAGATTCATAGTGATAGCCATCAAAACTATCAAACAGACATTTTGCAAACTTTGGGAAGATTTCCATAGAACCCCATTCTTTCATTATGCAATCCATTTTTAAAGGTTTCTTTGCAACACTTTATGCATAATTAATGTATGGGGTTATATGGAAATCTTGCCGCTTACTTTCAATTAGTTTCTCTTTCTAAGCCGATAATTATATGTAAATCAATATTTCATACAATATGTTTTTCCTTTGGTAAAGAGTAATAAAGAGCTCCCTTTCTTCTCCCCATAACAGATCTGGGAATGACTTATCTTCTTTGCTACGAGAGGGATTGTCACAAACTTGGAGGAAATAATAACTGTAGCAGCGAGCTGTCAATGTTCATTTCCTCGGCCCCTGACGTACAAGTTGTGCAATCACAGGTGCACAAGATGCTGCAACGCTTAAGCAATCCAGTGGTACAAATTAGTCTCTGTATGTTCACTCCAAGAGAGACAAGAAAATGAAGGATCGGATGTAGATCTTTATTAGATAAATATAATAACAGAAGTTCCGCTTGGACATGCCCTGCGTGACTATACTGCACCTTGTTTAGCTTACCTCTTCAGGAAATTCCTCGCTTACAAGCGACAGAATAAGCGACGTTTTCCCGACTTGTGCTGTCATATGAAGAGCATTTCAAAGTACATTAACACATAAATGTTGAAGCATTTTTTACTTCTTCTGATCGTAACATAAACCAAAACAACAACAAGTTATTTTACTTACGGTCGCCAACCAGCAATATCCGAACGTCCTTCATTATTAAGTTATGTTTGACTTTCTCAGAATAAATATAATCTAGTCGTTCAAAATAAATTGAGAATGGTTAAGTGAAAGGTACAGCCCAAAATCGGTTTTGGTGTTAAAGGAGATCTATATTTTAATTCAAATGTTCCTCTTGCCTTAGTGCCTTAGTGCCTTAGTGGTATTTGCCGCCTTTCATCTCAAAACAGAATAAAGTATTACGCGTGCGATTGGAGATCAGCCGCTGTACAATATATTGCGGTAGCAAGGTGAAAGAAAGTTTCTGGGAATGGGTAATAAAGAGTAAAGCTACATTTACACCGTTTACACCGTTTACACCCTAATGTCAGTATGCACTTTTCCACACTGTTCTATTTTCATTTTCCAAAATGCTGACAGGGAGAATTTGTCTAACAATCAAAAGCTACTTTATACAATACTTTATTTCAGAACAACATGCAAATACATAGTTATTAAGAAAAAGGAAACCCAGAGGTTGGCCCTATATCAAGGGTCTCCTATTTATGTAAAAAAATCTTCCAGAACTAGTTAAAAATAGCTTTTTCAATAAATTGAATAATCTTTAGTTGTAATTTTATAATATAGCTGAGGTTAAAATTCTTAGATATCCCCTATTCTTTTTTTTTCATTTTGACTTTTTAACAATATCCTCTGCCAATCACTCAATGTGATATCAGTCAATTCTCAGGTAATTTAATGGACTATTACTCTATAAAAGGTAATTAAAAGAGAACACATTCTACAACCCACACCTGCTCCGCTCAGGTTTCTTTGACTTCATACGCACAGCTTTGTACCAGTGTGAACCACATTGAATAACATGTTTTAACACTATCCACAACATTTACATAGAATGTTCCCCAATATTGACCAGCCTGAACATGTTTTGACAAGTTTTTCAATGAATGTTACCTTAGGACACCATCACTCACACAAAAACCACAGAGATACAGAAAAATTTCTTCAACCAAACTAGACTGAATTGTGTATGAAGCTTGAAGAAAATTTTTAAGCATTGTGGAACAGAATCCTCCAACCCTACTCTGTTGTGTCGGCATCTAATATCATATCCCTTCCAAACTTGTGATGTGGTGGTTCAAAACAAGAAAAGAAAAACAGATAGATAGATAAATCATATGCAAACTTTATTCCTCTTTCTTCAAAATTTTTAAATACAATCCAATAATAAATTCAACACCATTGTGGCTTTATTTTTTCTTTCATAGTTTCTTTGAAACATGAACAAAATACCTCATACATCTCTTATAAGAAACACTATACATTTTATATTTATAAACAAAACGTTTTTGTACAAATGTACATGCGTTGGAGAAATACTGTAACTTATTTAATAAAAATTTACAATTCTTCTGTGATGAATTTCACAACATCTTTTTCCTATAGTTATCTATACAAATATTATTTAAACACCTTTAAATTGAAATGTCCAACTCCGTATACCCAACACTTAGCCTTTCTCAGGCTAATATTGGTAGCTGGGCAGCAGCGTTGAAATTTCCTATCTCGTGGTGGTTAAACCAGTCTAGAAAAGAAGAAGAAATGAAGGCGCCACGAGTGGTATCCAGCCCACTGTTTTGCTGCACTCCATAGCTGAAGTTGTCCCACGGGGTCCGATAATTGAACTCTTTTGCGTTTGGTGACAAAGATGTCGGAGAAGCTCTTTTCGCCCGGAATTTGAAAAAAGAAGACTCTTCTGCTGCGCTCCAGCTATTGTAAGGCATGTATTGTGAGTTGCACAAGGGAGGTGATGGTGAAGAACTGGAGGCGGATGAAAACACGGGGGAAGAACGGTCCGCCATGATTCTTGGAGGACTTTGACTACGGAATGGAACTGGGCTGTTTGAATTACCACTGTTGTGACCATTTAAAAGGTTCACCCAGCGAGTGGTTTCGTCACAAATTGCTTCAGGTTTCTTTTCTGCTTTATAGATCGTCTTCACGGACCCTTGTTCGCCTACACGAAGAACAAACGAAAAGAAACATTAGTCATGCATACACAACCAAGAAGACATTTGGTAGAAGGCACACGCGTGGGCAATTATTTACCAGGAAAATCGAGTTACGGGCTTTCAATCTGACCACAACGAAAAGAAACGCTTTAACAGGATAACCTTTAAAAAAAAAGTAACTTAAAGAAACGCTTACCGAAGCAAGTCCTTAGCGAACTCGAGACTTGCTTACGCATGCATTTTCAAACTACGTGACTCTATTCAATCGAATATTCGAACGCGTTCTAAACGATTCCTTTCGCGATATCAGCCAAAGAAAAATCCCTCCTCAGAGTAAATAACAAAGGATAACGAAACTTGGCGAAATATACTCTCCAAAACCTAAGACAAGTAGCTGCGAAGTAACAATGCCATAATTTAGAATTGGGCTCAGAAAACACTCACCGATTCTGAACGATACTTCGTGTGGGTCGATCCACAGACAGAGCTTTTCCGGCAAATTGGCTTTAACATCCTTTGCGCTAAGTCCACTTGCCTCTGCGGCAGAACTCAACACAGGATCTAGGCTATCAGTTATAAGAAGGCAACGGTATCCGCTTCCTTTACATGGTTTTTCGGGGTACCAATGGCCTTCGAATTTCTTCGTCAGCTTCTTCACAACCTCCTCCTTAAAAAGCTGTACTCTTCGACGTGGCAGTTTATTGACGAGGTAGCCAATGAGAAAATTAACAGCGACTTGTATTTCAAGCTCCATTGGCCTTTCGTTGAATAGGATTTTATTAAAAAAATATATAAAATGCTCCCCTTACAATTCTCCACTTCGAGATAGGTAGGAAGGTAAAGCGAAACATATGAAAAGGAGACGAAGTTTATTTGCATCCTCTTCGCAAATCTCATCGCTGATTGGTTTCTAAGATAGACAACGACGTCATTATTGACCAATGAGAATCATTTCACATAATTACAAGACAATAGGCTAATATAGCAACCAATAAAATTGCATCAAGGAAAGCCCCCACTAGACGCTCTAAATTGAGTGTACATACGTCATTGATAGGCGCTTCCGACGATCCCACTATTGTTTTGTATTGGCTTCCGTTTGACGTCATTATTGCAAAACAAACTCTATATATGGTGTGATTATGACACTTTCGACATCCGAGAAACAAAGCTCTGTCCGTAATTCACGTCTAATTTATTTAGCTATAACCAAACATAACTTCCCGAAACAAAAGCCATCCTTTCCTAAGTTGAAAATTCGAATCTGGAACGATCATTACTATAATGATGTACATATGTATTTGTAGGGTTAGCCTTTTGGTCTGAACTGAACACATAACGAGGCTAATGAACCCACCATACTATACCATAACAATTATTTTTTTGTGTGGGCTATACGCAGGACACCTTTTCAGTTGTATTTACGACAGTCAGAGAGCAAATGGGAAATGATTACATTTCGATTGTATTGAATTTAGAAATAACTACTTGTTTAGGCTTGCCTTTACATACTACACGATTAATGTTCCTTTTTCCTGGCTTAAAGATCAAAATATAATGTAGTTGACGAACATTTCCGTTGGAAAATAGTCTATATGATTTAAAATACTTTACCCAAGGCACATCAGAAAACCAGATATCAATTCGGGTTTTTTTTTTTTTTACCTTCTATCACATCTTTCTCACTTACAGAATATTAAAATAAAGCCATTTGAGTCAGAAGAAAATATTCGTAACATTACAGAACCGGAAAATCGCGGAATAGAAACTGGCGAACCTTGAAATAATCCAGAATTTACTCCACTAAATGAGCCAATGGTGTTGGAGGCTATCGCTAAACATTTCGTAAAATAAGGCATCGTTTATGGAAAAACTACAATTCGTTTGTTCATCGATGGTCTTCATCATTTGCTTGCAGATGCCAAGATGAAAGCAAAAGGAACTTATTTCACCCAAACCACACTCTCAAGAGGGGAGGAACTAAAAATAGAACAATAATCATGAAACAGAAAGCGGAGAAAATTTGGGGCTGAACTTGCTGGGAACTAAAATAATAATACACTTTGTCCAGTAATCAGGTATCTTTCAAATTTTTATTTCACCCTTAAAAAGAAAAGAAAGAAAAAAGGTCAGTTTACATGTAAATCTCCTCACCACTTATTTCCTCTCTGAATTTGGATACCAAACAGGTACTCTTTTCTTTCTTCCATCAGAATATTCTACCTTTAGTTTGGTCCTTTTCTACAGCAAATCAAGATAGTTAAGGCCCTACAGACACAATCTGCCAGCCTGAGTGATTGGCAACAAGGAAAGAAGAAGACCCACAGGACTAACAAACCTCAGCCCAGAAAAATTGTACGTCTCAAGCTGCCGTGCTGAGAGTTGGGGTATTACAACCTGGAAACTTGTACAAACACCTTCCATTTTCATCTAAACAAGAGACATATCATGATTTCTTGATCTTTTATTACATAAGTAAGGCCAAAATCTTGAATGTAAGGTAGAAATATAACACGAATTTCACAAGATGTTACTGCCTACACAATACCCTACATGTACATATAAAATTATAAAGTTGCAGGGAAGATTGTCCACACTTCATTTAAAGTTATTGCATCAAGAAATCCCAGTGCAAAACAGACCAACTCCTCAATTACCATTCCAAAAAGCAGTTCTAATCCTCATGCCATTTGAAAGCCATAATTATCTTATTTACAAACTTGCAAATTGGAAATTCTGATATGGCTTGTTATGATCCCTGAATATGAATCAAAGTCCTTACAGTTCGCAATTCAATCTGATATATATGTAGGACGGACAGCTAGTTTTATGCAAATAACCCTAGCTATCCAGCTGGCAACTCAAATCAACTAAGGCAATAACAAAACAATAAAAATCAACAGACCCTGAAGCAAGACCACCAAGTGTGACAGTTGCACTTTCAAAATTATAATTTGAAAAATTAATTTTTTGTTTCATTTTTTTCACAGTTTACTAAAAAAAACCCAACGCAAAAATCACTATTAGTGGAGATTTCAAAGACTAAACTTATGAGGTGCTGTGCTTTTAAGTATTGATAACTTTCCATTTAATAATGACATGACATGGGTCTGTAAACAAGTTAGAGCAAGCACTGCTTGCCAGTGTATATGGGATCCAGCCTCATCTCTTGCTCTCCATGTGCAAATTAAACAGATTGATCACACACCTTCCCATTAACACTACAAAAAGCACTTCAATAAACCCACATTATCCAAAATCAATCATCAAACAAGAACCCTGTCAACTAATAACTACAAAACACTAGTCCTAACCAAGACAGCTGACAGCTTAGCATGGAAATCAACACACAGTAATGTTAACCTCATATTCCTCTGAGGCAAAATCATGTAAAAGCACTGCCAGCCAGACAGCAAGGAGTAAAACTTTCTTGTAATTAAAGAAACATTCCAAATGAGAGGAGAGAAGGTTGGTGTAATAGGAGGGAACATAGTACTTGCAAAACAACCAAGAATAACAGCTGTATTATCACTCTGAATAAACATCTGGGCACTCTCTTCTAACACTACTAGTGGACAACAAAATGAACAGAATTATTTTTAAGCCATAAAAATATTTGAAAGTTAATTGTTGCATTAACATGTTGTATTCCCTATGTAGAGTAATTAGTAAATTATGTTTCTGGTTTCTTGTAACTATGGAAAAACTAAAAGAAATGAAATTAATGTACCCAGATCATGCTGCAACTCAGTGGACATCAAAAAACATGATAGCAACCTATTTTTCTCATTTCAGTATAAACTAATAGGAAAAGATTAATGATTCCTTTTTCAGAACAAATTGCTTGATATGTGTAGCAACAGACCAAACCAAGGAAATATCCACACATTACAAGTTGTCTGGTTGTTTTTCCAAAGCTATGGTCTCTAATTTATAGCAGTAGACATCCACCTTTCTTCTTCGTTTTCTTAATTGTTGGACACAGCACTGCCCTGATTGCTTCATCAAACACTGTTTTCAGTCCTTTTTGTGTAAGAGCCGAGCATTCAAGGTATTTTTGTGCACTAATTTCTTTTGTCATTTTTAAGCCATCTGTATACACTACAGGAGCCAGCTTCTTCTCTTTCAATTTTTCAATTGTTTCCTTGTCATCCCGTAAGTCAAGCTTTGTGCCAACTAAGATGATTGGGGTGTTGGGACAATGGTGGCTTACCTCCGGATACCACTACAACAATAAACAATAACACTAATGTTAGATACTAAGGCTGATGCAATAAATGAACAAATACACTTATAATTGCAAATCTGCGGATCAAAGGTTATCTCACCTTTACTATTATTCGATCAACCTTTGCAGTAACTGTCACCAACAACAGTTCTTATCTAGACAACCCATCCACCCATACTTGATCACATTATCACATTTTCAATCTGTAATATTGTACTGTACATTTCATATCATATCACACACCGTTGGTTATAAATTTGTCATTATCCCTTGAGGGAAACTATAATCTAAAAGTTGATGGCACTGTAAAAAGTTACCACAGTTTTGGAGTTCATTGCTCAAAATGAAAAAAAAAAATATGACCTTCATGGAAGGCAATAGACACAGGTTATTGTAATTTACACTGTCAGGACAGTATGTAGAGTTTTGATGAAATCAAAAGTACCTAGTGACAGTTTGGTATGATTATTAATCATCAATTACTGATGTCTATAATTGATACCATGAACATTGTTAGGTTGAGCATACCATTTCATGATATTTGCCTCAAAAAAAGAGACAACGATATATGAAGTAAACAAGCAAAAAACTCAAGAACACACACTCCAAAGGTGGTCTACACAAAATGGCCAGATAGCTAATGAAACACACTGTAACATTTCATCAGAAATGGAGAATCCAAACTTACCTTTGCTCGAACATTTTCAAAGGAAGCTGGACTTATTAATGAGAAGCATATTAGAAATACGTCCTATGACAGAAGAAAATTCAGTTCTTTAATAATTTAATAATCATTTACATCTTTAAAACTACATTATTGTTGACTTTACAAGGGTATGTCCATGAGTTTCTTCAATATGAAGCACATATTTGTCAAAAAAAAATCTAACATATTTAGACAATGATCCTTCCAACAGACACAGAGGAGAAAACCAAACTTTATGTGGAAAAGTGATACGACATCCTGTTGTTGCATTTTGGGTAAAAGCTCACCCATAGTACTGATTTACTATTATCAAATAATTATTATTATAAGGCAAAGAAAACTAGACTCACAGTTTGGGGATACGAGAGAGGCCTCAAGCGATCATAGTCCTCCTGCCCTGTAGGAAACAAAAACTTGAAAATAAGCACTAGTCTAAATTCACAAAACAAGACTAAAACTCCCAAAGGATAACAGCTTAGGTTGCACTTCCAGCAGAAACCTGGCAAAATATGGAGGGGATGGCTGGGGAGGTTCAAAAGTTTCTGTATCCTATTTCCTCCAGAAAATACCAAAGACAGATAATTATAGAGAAAAGATATAAACATGGATATATGTCATCAAATTAACACACATAACAAGTTAACCAGCTTACTGTACTGTCCACCCTCAAGGCCAAGTTCAAAACCTTAAAACTAACAGGACCCCCCCTCCTGCACCACTGCCGCACTTGATCTGAAAATGCCATTAACTTCACAAGGGTTGATCAGTCCACCAATTTAATTTATTTTATCATTTCTTCAGCCATATCCATTCAATATGTTATAGCACAATATATAAGTTCTACCAATTCTTCCAATAAAAGGAATATATAATATTGGATCATTATTATCGAGAATGAAAAACATCTGCTTGTATTAAGATGTTTACTCTTCCTCGGAAGGAAAATGAAGGAGAAAATCAGGAAAAAAGTAACACTTTTTGTGTCCTCTAAAATAAAAATAATCAAGAGTGCCTCCTAAGCAAACAGATGGCTTTGCAGAGAAGAATTTGTTCTTTACTGGAAACAGGAAAATATCATGTCTATGTGTGAATGCTGGGATGCAGTTAGCATGGTTTCATCCTTGATTTCAGCAAAGAAGCACTTTAAACAATTATGTCTATTTATCATACTAAACAAAGGCGAGTACATTTTGCCCCCATCTCTGCTATAAAGAAGAGTGTTGTCTGAATCTTAAAAAAAATCAAAGAGCTTCATCATAGCCTATTGTTTGAAAATGCAATGCCATCCGTTACAGCAAGGAAATAAAAAATTTTGAGCTCTTTATGGCAATAATAACTGTTCCATGTAAACTTTGATTACCTAATTTCTATTTCTGATTTAATTGAATGTTGATCCATCATGTTAGTTAACCAAAGTGAAACATATTTTTGATACTTTCATCGTACTTAACTACGACTACTTTTGACTACAATTACGAACAAGTCTCGGACTATCAACAACAGCAATCGAAATCAAATTCGAGCCTACAGTATAAATTGCCATTCCTACAAGGATTCCTAGGATCTTGGGGAATAAATGGAGAACCGGGTAGAAACGATACGTCCAAAACTTTTGTGGTAAACGTGTATCTGAATTGCCATTAATAACCATTTATGATAAGTTTGTTAAATAATGTCACCTTGATGTATTCGTTTGATAGCATGTTAGAGGTCTTGTGTTCTTTTGCTTAGAAAACGAACCACGAATCAAATGATGACTAAACTTACCTGCAGTATCCCATAAACCAAGATTTATAGGCTTGCCATCGACCATAACATTTGCAGAATAATTATCAAATCTAAAGAAACGGACAAAAAATTCAGATTAGCTAGCTTGACTTGAACAGTTGTTTTTTTCGACCACAGAAACAATCGATCGATTCTTTCGCTCAGTTCTAAAACTGTGGAGACAGATTCGACGGCTGAATTAAAATGGGCAGTAAACAAAGTATGCGAAAGAGCACAAGATAAAAAGAAATACTTACACTGTAGGAATATACTCCCCCGGAAAAGCGTTTGTGGTATAACTGATCAACAAACATGTTTTACCCACAGCACTAAAAGAAAACGAGCAAACAATTAGGAACATGACACATAGTTTTGATCGAATTTTTAGAGAAGGAATAGATCACAAGGATTTAAAATAAGCGAAGATAGGTTTTCAGAATGCTGGAACTAAAAGAACGCTGATCATTTTCACACGCCGGTAGGGTGAAAATTACGATAGCATTGAACACCGAAATAAAACGATTAGAGGCGTCCAAACGGTAAAAGAAAATATCATAATGCATTCAATGTTTGTAAACCGACTGAACCAGTAAAGAATGTACAAAGAAGAGAAATTCACGATTTATATATCTCTAAGGTCACATCAAGAGGATTGCTAACCCATCTCCGACAACCACACATTTGATTGCTTGCATCGTGGCTTCGAGCTCCTCTCAAAATCAAAGCAAACCCTTTAAAATCGAGGTTGGAGTCTTCAATGAAGTCGATTTACGGTGTTCTTTGGTAAATTTCTCTGACAAAACACAATCTTAAACGAGAATCAAACGGAAGTTCCGAAGCTATCGAAGGAGTCCGCCTTATAAGAGCTGAGAACCTAGCCTCGCCACACCCTCTGTATATATACGACCCCCAGCGAAGCGTCCAAAAATAGCCTATTTAACGGGGGTATGCTAGGTCCCGTTTCTCCCGCGTTGCTGAGACGAATTTGCAAGCCGTCAGCAAATAAAAGCTGGCTTCACAGTACGATAGCGAGCTTCTTCTGTGGAAAATCGTTAGCCTGTTACATCAGAAAGCAACAGCGATCACAGAATCTAGAGATTAATGTTTCCAAAACATGATATCCTAAACTGAATAAAGTTGATGGTAGATACCTACCAAAACAACAACGGAAGGGACCTTGGGGTCCTGTAAAACTCCCGAAAAAGGAATCTTTCATCGGCACATGCATAAGGAACTAGAATCCCTCTGCCACAATTTGCACTGCCAGCCTCTCGTTTCCATCAGCGGAGAAACCTCACAAATTAGGACCCCATTCAAATTTTTTTGATGCTTCGTAAATGGCTTAAAGACTTAATTTCTTGACCAAAGAATTAAGAAGAATCTACAAAATTGGCTCGTTATCTTTGTTAGTGAAATCTAAAGTTGGAAATTATCCTTAGATTGGGTGGTTTATTTCTTCATTCCTAAAAATTGAACATCAACCACACGTTGGCCTTTTAACAAGATAACTCAACCGAACAACTCGAGGAATTTTTCAGCTTTCCTATTTTTCAAGGATTTTTAAAGGAGGCGAATAAACGGTATTTGCTCTTGATATACCCAGAGTTAATAGAGGAATATTAACTCTGATATACCGTAACTTTTTTGTATTTACCTTGAATGGCTTAAAGTATTATTTAGCATTTGGATATTTTGAAGAAATCTGCATTTTTTTATTAACCTACGCATCCGAATAAAATCTATCGATCATTTTGAACAGTCATACATCAAAAAAGAGAATATATGAGCCAATTTGGAGCAAGTTCCGCTTCCACTAACCCTCCCCTCCCCCTGACCTTAAGGAAACACCAAACATCGTACCCAGGGCTGCTCTTTATTCATACAACAAATGGCGGGAACCTCTCTGTCGGAGGAAATGTTTCTTGAACTTGTACGTGTTGAATTGTAAAGTGATAGACTAGTTTTATTACGATCACTAAACCACAGGAATGGCTCAAAGAGGAATAACGTGAGTTTATACTCCTTGAATCATAAGTGCGTGATTTAAGTAAAGAGTAGCATTGAAATTGTAAATGTTGTGGTGACGAACTAACGTTGTAAAATTAACGTCCCTTCAGTGCATTCTTTTCTCCGTGCGCGAAAACAAAGAGTAAAGAAAAGAACGAAGAAAAAGTGGCCAGGTATGCGTGGTATATTCAAATGATCAAGAGCTATGTCGATTGCGTAGTATTATTATGAGGCTCCAAGACTTCATAAGAACGTTATTATTCTATTATGGCCTAAGATAATGGCTGGAGTGCTGTGGAGGGGATGATGGGGGAGCTGGGAGGGGGGGGGGGGAAGATTTGGCAGGGGCTTATACAGCAGATAGGAGGCCAAGGTGACTGCAGTCAGGATCCCCTATTTTTGACTGAGTTTGTTTTACTTTTTTAGTCTACCATATTTCATAATGAGATTTGTATATTTTTTTTGTATGAAGTGGAGCTATGTCTCTGTAAACATTTTCTTATAGACCACCTATTATTTTGAAATTCTATGTATGGTCACAGGTTTTTGTGGTTGTGATTGTGCACCACAAAGAGTTATTCCATATCTCTTAGAGGTCTGTTAAGGGTTTTCTGTAACAATGCAATTTGAATTTTACTGATTTACAGTAATGGAGACATCAAGGTGAAAGAGGAAAGGACCCCACTTAAGTTCAAACCACAAACTGCAGCTTTAGATTCACCTCCTGTCAAAAAGACTCGCAAACAAAAATCACGCCGCATACTTGATGATACTAGCGATGAAGAAAATGATACAAAAGATTTTGTGCCATCTAAGCAAGATCAACATGTTGATATCCTGAAACAAGATACTCTATCGCAAGAAGTTGCTGAAACAGAACATTGTGAAACTGGTGATACTAAGGAAGAAAGAAAATTTATAGAAGTCAGGTCTCCACAAAATGAGATGATGCATATTCCTAAAAGAAAGACAGGTTTGTAGATGAAAGTTTTAAGCCTGCAGTTTTAATACTGCTATCAGTTAACTTGGTATAGTTTTATTAGTTAACCAAAACAATAGTTAGTTGCCTGTAACACCTTAGTTTTGAAGGACTACATCCTTGATAATTGTTACATGTAGAGAGCACTAATATCCTTCATGTCTTTTTACAGCATTAAGAAAACCTGCCAAAAGGAAGGCCTCAAGTGAGGAGGAATCTACAGTGGAAAATCAGGTACAATGTAATTGTATGCATATGCTGATTATCTTCAATGTCTTTTGTAAAGGAGCATGGTAAAGCATTAGCAAGATTGCTTGTAATTCCTTCTAAAATTGAAAAAAGAAAAAGTCCTCAAGAGCTTTAATGTTTAAAAGTGACCAATAAAAGGTATGGTTTCAGAGTACTTTAATTTTTGAAATGATTATTGCATTCTTACAACTTAACTTTTTAGGCCAAGGCTGTAAAAAGAGCAAAGCCAGAACAGGATTCTGAGGAAAAGCAAAGAGAAAATCTTGACAAGGCGGGGAAACCTGCTAATGATAAAGTGAAAAGAGAAAAAGTAGACAGAGGATTAAACTTTGTTAATAATGGTGATGGAGACAAGGATGAGGCTTTTGTTAAGTGTGGGAAAGATCAAACAGCAGGGGGATCAGAATCTAAGGGTAGAAAGAAACGAAGAGAAAGAGAGGAAGAAAATGGCAAACAATCAACAGAGACAAAAGAAGACACTGGAGAAGGAAAACTGAAGAAAAAAACAAATCTGAAGAAAAATTTCAAAAGTGATGGAACTAAAGGTGAAAAAGATGACATGAAGCTGCAAAGCTCAAAACACAATGAAACAAAAGAACAGAGTAAGTCTATTAAGGAAAGTGGAGAAGAAGATTCTGAGGTGGAGATAAAGAAGGAGAAGGGAGAAGATGTATCCAGCCATCGAGACTCCAAGGGTGTAAACAAGGCTAAGGGTGCATTCATTGACTTCTTCTGTAAGTACACTGTATATTTTGTGTATTGGTACATTGTGAATTTAGGTTTCCCCTTTAATAGTCCAGACATAAAGCATGCAAGCCATAAATTGAAGAGAAAGAAAAAAATGTGAAGGTGTAGTCTGATCGTCTGGGTGAGTGTAGTCCTGAGAAGGACTGTTGTCGGTGGTAGTGACTGACGTTTCGACAACCTGTGCGGAAGTCATCATCAGAGTCAAGTGAATGATTGTTGACAGTAGAGTGTTCTCATTCCAGTTCATGTGAAATGATCGGTTGGTTTTGCCGTGATGTTATTGGCTGTAAGACTCAAGTGACGTAAGTCGGTCGTGATTGGTCTGTTTCGATCTGTCAGTAAAGATAGGTCGTTCTTTTTCGGTCGTTTGTGATGTTTATGTCATGAATGAGTCGTTTGTATGGAGCGGGTAGTTGTTGACATCTGTTTAGGGGAGTCTGTTCTAAGTTAGTAAACCAGCTTTCCAGAGTGAACACAGACGGGCGACAAGGAAAGTTGATGTCAGCAATCACATTGCTGAACACCATCGACTTACCAACCACAACATTGACTGGGACTCTGCGCAATGCCTAACCTACAGCACTGACTATTTTCAACAACTGACTCTGGAAAGCTGGTTTACTAACTAAGAACAGACTCCCCTAAACAGATGTCAACAACTACCCGCTCCATACAAACGACTCATTCACGACATAAACATCACAAATGACCGAAAAAGAACGACCTAACTTTACCGACAGATCGAAACAGACCAATCACGACCGACTTATGTCACTTGAGTCTTACAGCCAATAACATCACGGCAAAACCAACCGATCATTTCACACGAACTGGAATAAGAACATTCTACTGACAACAATCATTCACTTGACTCTGATGATGACTTCCGCACAGGTTGTCGAAACGTCAGTCACTACCACCAACAACAGTCCTTCTCAGGACTACACTCACCCGGACGATCAGACTACACCTTCACATGTTACCCCCAGGTTCAAACCATTTACTGCATAAAGAAAAAAATACAGGGAGGACTGCTAAAACAAGGATAGAAACAAAGATTTTTTGATTTACTGTATCTCTACTGTAGGTTTTAACTTCACACATTATGTCCCTCTCTCTGTCAATGATTTAAAACTCACTGGAGTTGTAACTTTCTGATTTTGCCCTTAAAGCTCCTAAACGGTCCAAAAAGGGAGAAAGTAACAATGAAAAACTTACAGAGAAGAGTAAAAGTGACAGAGACAATCCATCAACAAAGAAAACAAGGTGAGAGAGAGTGAGTGACAATAAAGGTACAAAACCTTTAAGTCTCACAAGTTATGAACCTGTAATATCTCTCTGTTAAATCTATACACTATCCAGCAAACAGGTATTGAGAATACTCAAACCTATCGGAGAGAAGATATTGTCTTGATTGTACACCACATTCCCATCACTAGCAGCAGCAAGCGTGGAAAATTAACAATCAGATCTTGGGAGTTACAGGGTTAAATGAAAGTTTAGGTGAAGACTCTGAGACATAATCTTACACTCCTCTCTCCACTGTCATTTAGATCTGGTTTAAAAAAAAAAGTGTTCATAACCTTGTCTTTAACTAAAGTACCCCACTTTTTACAGCTCTTCAAATAAAACTGGGCTCAGTGAACTTGTGAAGCCCACTGAATATTCTCCAGAAAAAAGTGACTATCACCCCATCCAAAATGCCTGTTGGAGACATGGAGAAAGGTTAGTAATTGTCCACAGTAAATGGTATGTTTTATTTTGTTAGACAGTTGACAGCACCAACAAAGTATTCTTGATTCAGGGCTTGAAAACACACCCTATCCCATCACCTGTGTAACTAATAAATTTCCTTGCGAGGCAAGTAACTCCTCTTCACTCACCTAACCATTGAACAAAGCCCCTCACAAGTCCAATCATTTCAGTCCAGTCCTAAAGGGCAAGCACCTTTTTTTCTCATATTCTTGTAATCCCTGCATAATTTAACTTGAGCAATGTGTAATCTGTGATGTAAACTGAATCTTTGAAAGCACCCCTCCTACCTTTATTCATTTATCCCAATCATTATATTCTGTCACTGAAAATTCCTCACTTATGGCAGGCATAGCTTCTTTTCCCATAATTTTGCCTATTATGATTGCCTGTAATAGAAATTAATGCCTGTTCATACATGAAGCACGCATGAGTATCAAGACGCTGAATAAATACATCATGTAATCAACTCACTTCATAAGTGACCAAAAAAATGTACGTCAGTCTGTATTATCAGTACCATTATTGACTCATGATTATAACTTATCTTTTTCAGAGTTCCTTACTTGGCTGTAGCCAAAACATTTCATGCCATAGAAGACACTTCAGCCAGGCAAATACAACTTTAGATGCCTTTTTTTTTTACCTTTGCATTAATGTTTATGTAGATGAAAGAAGACTGTACAGTATCTAAATAAATTTATTGAATATTGTTTTATTTTGTTAAATTGTATTTCAAAACAGGTTGAAAATTACCTCCATCCTCAGCAACTTCTTCCGTTCAGTGATTGTTCTTTCTCCAGAAGATCTCCTTCCATGTGTTTATCTCTGTCTTAATAAGGTATTAAGGTATTATTACTGTTACAGTATTAAGCTCTGCACGTGTATTGAGCACGTACTATTCAAAGGTATCGCCTACTTCCTCACATGAGCAGGGTATAAAATATGAATAATTGCTCATCAGATGTTTTATTTTATTTTATTTTATTTAATTTCGCCAACCGGCAGGGACACTGCAACAGCTTGCGCCAATTACTGTGGGCCCAATAAACCCACCCATCCCACCCCAGGGGAGGACATCCATCACACAGTAATCTCATGTGTGGGAAATTAATGTCTCCTACCCCAACCCTGCAGGAGACGGGACCTCCATTAATTTTATTCGTCCCTATCCGAGAAGACTAGAATACCTAACCATTTCATGATGTTATAGAAAGGCAGCAAATTCTTCTCAGTAATTTTTATTTGAAGACCCTGAGTGTTGGTCTGGCCGGGGCTCGAACCCTCGACCTCCCGCACAACAGTCCAGCGCTCTATCCATTGAGCTAACCGGGAGGCGGTTAGCTCAATTGATAGAGTCATTTGACCATATATATATCTTATTAACCAAGCGCAAGGGTCGTACTGGGAGAATATCGGCCCGAGGTCTTGACAGTATGGACCGAGTGCAGCAAGGTCCGTACAAAAAAGACCAAGGGCCGATATTCTTCCAGTACGGTCCCGAGCAAGCTTGGTTAATAAGAGATTTATTACACGACTGAAGTTCAAAGGGACACAAGTGCGGTATCATTCGGGACCATTCGGGACAGTGCCCGGTCCAATACTTAGAAAATATGGGACTGGCAATAGAGCATTTTGATTGGTTGATTTTAGTTATTGGCCCTCTGACTGCCCGTGTCGTGTAATAATTTATAAGAAGTACACAGTCTAATAAGTTAAGTACATACTGTTAGTAGCTATCACCACACTTCATAAGCAAGGCTGTTGCAAATGCATTAAACATTGCATTTCTGGATTTGACACCAAATTCTCACAGCTAAAATCAGAAGAAATGGGTCGTAGACAATGCTGAGAAATGATATTGGAAAAGGCAACGGGATGACATGTTTAGGAAATTTCAATAATTAACAGGTGTCTATAAAGGTTGATGTTTGAATCAGGCATGATATTGAAACGAGAAGTAAGATGTCAGTCACTGTTAGGGGGTTAAATAGTGATAATAATTTAAAGGCAACTGTACATGTCTGAACAACTATGTTTGAACTGTTCCCTGACCATTCTTTGTCAATATCTCATAGCTGGCTCCAGCATATGAGGGAATTGAACTTGGAATTGGAGAGAACATTCTAATGAAAGCAGTTGCAGAGTCAACAGGTGCACAGAAAGTTTTGTAATCTATTTTAATTGACTGATAACTAATTTATTTCCTTAATGATAACAATTTTCGTTGCAGTTCTTGGTTAACATTGATGTTATTTATCCAAGAAAATTGTGAAAAAGTGAGGACTGTCTCCAAAATACTCAGTCAACAAAAGCAGTCTCAATTCCAATTTAACCAAAAAATCCTATTTTCTCCTCTTTATTCAATTTGTTTAAGTTGAATCTGGTCTCAAAGTTTGCAGCCAGACAGTTTACCTTTTCTTTCGGGTTTTATGGTGTTTCAATTTATATGGTGTAATTTCTTATCTTAGGACGAAGCCTTCAACAGATAAAGTACGATGTTGGAGAAAAGGGAGATTTGGGAATAGTAGCTGAGGTATTAATTCAGCAAACTGATTTTGATCTGACCAAGGAGTATCAACATTATTTAATGTACTCATATTGACTGTTGATTGTACCCACAAAGACTTGATCATACATTAAGTGCACAAAACTTATCATCCCTCAAAATTTCAAGCAGGGACTTCAATCTGCTTGGTAAGTGGTGTTTTTCTTTTACCCATCAGAGTTGCCGAAGCACCCAGCGCACCATGTTTGCCCCACCTAAGCTAACTGCTTCAAGTGTCTTTACCAAACTGAAAGAAATTGCAATGATGACAGGACATAGTGTGAGTATAAGCCAATATAATTTGGATATATCAACAAAGTTGAAATGGTAAATTGGCCACCGTAACGATTACAAAAGCTGACGTTTTGAGCGTTAGCCCTTCGTCTTCGCTCCGACGAAGGGCTAACGCTCGAAATGTCAGCCTTTGTAATCGTTACGGTGGCCAATTTACCATTTCAACTTTGTTGATATATCCAAATTATTTCGTTACTCCCACCAACGCAGCCCCAAACAGTTTCTTTCGAAACTATCAGCCTTTATTCATGAGTATAAGCCAAGTCAGTACTTAATGGTAATATAGCTTTGTAAGCCTTTGTACCCAACATTTGCAAAGGGGTAGAAGTTATTATACATAGATTGTCTCAATGGATGTATTGCCTTTGACAGTTGATTACAAAAATTTGTTATGTTATTGGTTGATTGGTAATTAACTGGAAATATGGGGGCTTAATTAAAAAGTCATTAGACAAAGTGTAAAGTTGCTTTCCCTGTTATGGCATTGATGGTGAATTACAGCTGACTAATTTGTAAACATTAATTTTGTCATTTATCTTAAAATTTAGAGTTGTGAGAAAAAAATAGTTCTCTGCATAAAATCAAAGTATTTTTTCACACTTGTCACAGTCTATGACAAGAAAGTCAGAGAAAATCAAAGGCATGTTTGTAGCTTGTCGTGATGCAGAAGCAAGATATTTAATCAGGTAGGTTATTAATTATTTGTAAAGTAAAAATTGATTGTATATGGAATGACTTGAAATACTGGCTTTAGATTGAGAATAACTTTTGAATATGTATAATTATCAATATGAATCGTTTTACCTTTTCATTGAAGTTGAGTATGGTATTAAACTAAGTTAGATGAGTCATTCTGTAAACTTAACCAAAAAGCTTTTTTTGTTCAGATCTTTAGGGGGCAAGTTAAGAATTGGTCTTGCTGAACAATCAGTTTTAACAGCCCTTGGACATGCAGTCTTTCTCACCCCTCCAAGTAAAGGTATCAAAATAATCTAATGAAACATTTTTATGAAATGAGAGGCAAAACTACCTAATTATCACAAAGCTCCAGCTGTTTAAATGTTTCCTTAATTTGTTCTTTTTCTTGTTTTTGCAGAGTTCCCTTCCCCTATTATTGACAATGCTAAGAATTTTTCTGGTGATGGGCTGAAAAAGAAACAAGATGAGGCAGCTTTAATTGTAAAGACCTGCTACTGGTAAGAAATATGGTTCTTGCATGTCAATCCTTGAGAAACCTTTGCTAAATTTAACCCAACTGAAGGTTAAAGTCTAGACCAAATACCTTAACAGTGTGACAAAACTAAATATAATACCTTGTATATAATAATTTCCTCATTTTTTGGCAGTGAAATGCCCAGCTATAACAAACTGATTCCATCACTTCTGGAACACGGACTAGAAACACTTCCAGAACACTGTCATCTAACACCAGGTAAAATGCATGAATCTCACCAGTCAGGCAAGTTTCCTGGGATGGATACACATAATTCGCATTTTACATACTAGGTTAATTGACCACTCTCCATAGGGCTTTTCAGGGCCATTCTTACAACACTGTGTAGGGGACTTTACCAAACTGCTTGTAGCAGTTTTCAATGAATAAAGGCAAATCTAACAGATGCCCCCAATTTCCAGTAAATGGGCCAGATCACATCACAGTAATCTCGTGAGTGGGTTCTTTAATGTCCCCTGCCTAACCAAATTAACTAATTAATAGATGCAGGAGATGGAACCTACGGTTCATTCATCCTTATCTGAGAAGACTAGAACGTCTATCCATTACTTGATATTATAGAAAGGTAGCACATTCTCCTCAGTTATTTTAAGACCTTGAGTGTTGGTTCGGCCGGGGCTTGAACTGTCGACCTTCCACTCAACAGTCCGGCGCTCTAACCAATTGAGCTAACTGGAAGGCAGTCACATTCAAAGGGTATTTTATTTACCAACCCCCGGTTAGCTCAATTGGTTAGAGCACAGGGTTGTGTTGTATGAGAGGTCAAGGGTTCGTGCCCCGGCCGGACAAATACTCATGGTCTTAAAATAACTGAGGAGAATTTGCTATCTTTCTATAATATCAAGAAATGGATAGATATTCTAGTCTTCTTGGATAAGGACGAATAAAGCGTAGGCCCTTTCTTCTGCAGGGTTATGGGTAGGAGACGTTAATTTCCCATGCATGAGATCACTGTGTGGTGGATGTCCTCCCCCTGGGGTGGGATGGTTTGGTGGTGTTGTAATGGCCCTGAAAAGCCCTATGGGGGAGTGGTCAATTAACGTACATATGTATGTATGTAAACGATTATTTAGGAAAATAAAAATTAAAACTTGATACTACAGATCTGTTTCGAAAGGAAAAGTCCTCTCTCGTCAGGTGGATAAGGCACTAGTTGACTAACGGACCTTTTAAGTAGGTGGTTTGAGCAGCCTTATCAGATATTTAGATGAGTGCCGGCACGCACTCGCCAGTTCGTTCCTGTATGTATGTAGGTATGTATTTCTGCACTTTACCTTGCCCTTAGAAAGGGAAAAGAATGCCCAATTTTTTGTTGCTGTTTGTTGCAAACTTTGTTTTAGTGGTTAACTTATAGTATGTGTTCGTGTTGCATAGCCATTTTTGCAAGGGTGAAGGCTGTTTGGAGTTGTACAGCTTGGATTTTTACACAGGTATTCCACTGAAGCCAATGCTGGCTCATCCTTCCAAAGGAGTGGAAGAAGTGTTTAAAAGATTTGAGGATGCAGCATTCACATGTGAATATAAGTATGATGGAGAACGAGCTCAGGTAAGGAATTATTCTTAATTGATGTTGTTGTGCACAGTTGGTATGTCAGCATTGTTGAGGTCTATAGATCCTGGCTCACATAATTTCTGTGAAATACTAAGGGGATGAACTGAAACTGCCTCACAAGGACTGCAACAGTGGGTAAAGTCCATTGTTTGCCCATTCACCCTTACTGCTTGCCCTTATCCCTTTGACCCCTTAGGAATGACTAGCATGTAATTTCTCCTCACAAATCATTCTGACTTGTATTGCTCATTCTGGTCCCAGGAATAACAGAAATGATCATCTACTAAAGAGGTTATTAAACATTTCCGGTACATATTCTCCTTGACAGCCACATAGCAAATGTATAGAGAACAGTATGGAGAATATGTATGGTGGTGTAAGGGGTTAGTGACTGCAACATTTGGACTAACAGAATCGTTTCGTTTCCTTCTATCTAGATCCACGTACTAGAAAGTGGAGAAATTCACATTTACAGCCGAAACCAGGAGGACAACACATCAAAGTATCCTGACATTATTGAGAGAATGCCAAAAGTTAGTGCCTTTCCTTTACATATAATTATTAGGTTGAGCAGAATCTCGTGCACACTTTGTATTTATTTACTTGTAGGACAGTGTTTAATCAGGGCTCGACACTAATTTTTCAACTTACTAGCCTAGTGGCTAGTGACATCTTAGATGTTTTTAGATGTTACAACAATTTCAGTCTGTTTACTAGCCAAACTGGCTGGTGGAAATTGAAAACCACTAGCCGAAAATGAATTTCTACTAGTCTGTGGCTAGTGGGCTACTGTTAGTGTCAAGCCCTGGTTTTTCTACTTGTGGTTATAACTTAGGTAGCCTTCTAAAGAGAGGTTATAAGCACTTTGCAACTTTTTAGTACTGTTTTAAAGAAAAACCTCAGAAGTTTTGCACTAACATTTGGAATGTCCTTGCAATCTATTACCCAGACTCACAAGCAATGCCCAAGTGCTATGTGTGCTGCACAACAGATACAGCAGTTGATATTCTCCCTTAGCATGATAACCTATGCCAAGTAACAATTTTAGTATAAATGTGCAGAGCACTTACTCAAAAAAATAAACATCTCATCTTTCTCCACAGTTGAACATACTCACATGGACAGCTATACCACACCATTCACTGCAAAGTTCTTTCTTTTTCCTTGTACATTGTAGGTTTTAGGTGATAAGGTCAAGTCCTGCATCATTGATGCTGAAGCTGTGGCGTGGGACCGAGAGAAGAAACAGATTCTGCCTTTTCAGATTCTTAGCACACGTAAAAGAAAGGTGATTTACAAATCGAACTTGTATACAACATACAACAGTCAGTTGTTTATGGGCCTCTGGTGAAAATATTTAGAGCAGTTGTCAACATTTCAGGTTTCATCCTGACTGTCACTTAGTCTTCACCCTATTTTCACCAGTGTCAACTAGACATTATGTTTTACTTTGTATGACAACAAATCCAGCACCCTTTTTCTGACTTGACCAATAAACTAAAATTTATTGATGCATATGGTGATAGATTTCAATTTTTGTATTGCTAAATTGCTTGGTTAACTTATTTCAGTTTGTTTGCCTTAAAGGATGCCAATGCCTCAGATATAAAAGTTCAAGTTTGTGTCTATGCATTTGATTTATTATATTTGAATGGAAAGGTGTGTAATTAAAAATGTACAAGTAGATTTTGCTTTTGGTATAACTTTAATTTGAAAGCCATTTTATTGATATTCTGCGGACTAAAATATACTTAGATGAAATGAGAGTAATCTTTGAAGTAATGAACACAACTTGAAAAGCAGTTATAGTGAAACTAAAGCCCTAAGAGAGAAATTAGGGTTGGACAGGAGTAGAACCCATAACTTCTGCAACACTGGTGCAATGTTCCACATTTCAAACAATAAATCTGTTCGCTCTCAAAATTTAAGGTAGAAGGGATAGGAATGTACCAGTTTAGTTGGGAGATTAGAAATTTGAAGGGTGTACAGTAAGTTGAGGAGTAAATAGGTACTCCTCTCCATACTAAAAGGTAAAGCCAACTGTAAGAAAAGACAATTAAGGCAAGAGCTTCTCTTGCTTGCATGTGGCTAGGATTATTGATTGAAAAGAGAAGTGCTCCCTCTCCATCCCCAATAATTTCACCTTTAAATCTTGAAATTAATTTAATTTTTGGTTTATTTCAGTCATACATCAAGGAAACATTTCAAAAGCGTAGAGAAGCTCTCCGATCATCACTCGTAGAAGTTGAGGGGGTAGGGGAAATTTTTCAACATGCATGGTTGTTTTGATTTCAGTGTAAAAAAAAAATACTGCACAAGCAATTACTACAATGTGTTTTTATAACTATTACAGGAGTTCATGTTTGCTCAGAGTTCTGATTCAATAAATGCAGATGATATTGCAGAATTCTTGGATAATTCAATCAAAGGTACTAATTGATTTTTAATGAAGCTGTTAAATACAATTTTAAGGGTTTCTTTTATAATACTCAGACATCTGGGATCCTACCATATTCTATGAAGCTGTAATGCTCACTGTTTCTCCATTACTTCAAGCAAATATTTAACTACCTTTTCTGTCAGAGGACAGAATTGATTTTGCTTCTGTTCTATCTTCATCAGGTAATTGTGAGGGTCTGATGGTTAAAACCCTTGACATGGATGCCACATATGAAATTGCTAAACGTTCACATAATTGGTTGAAGGTAAGTTTAACTCTTCACAACCTCTGATTATTGAGAAACAGAATATTACACATTTCCAGTGCTGTACATGTTGCATTTTATGCGTTATAAATCCTAGCTAATTTATTAATTATATTGTAACTGTGATTGTTTCCTGTAAAAAGGAACTACTATAATTATCCTTCGTTGAGACTGGTAATTTTCAACAATCAGAATTGGAATTTTCTTTTTACTATATTGGAATGATTCCTATCTTTGTTTTGTTGGAACGAGAACCATATACTGACTGTATAGTCTTGTATTTGTCGTAAAGAGAAGCTGCTGTCCATAATTATACTAAGAAGATAAGCCCCGTTATTTTAGCAGCTAATTTCAATCTTATATACTATGTTGTAACTAAGGCAAAACCAATGTAGGAAAAAGAAAAATAGTTTTTCTTTGTGATTCTTGTAAATCAGTCCTTCTTCCCAACTTTCAGTTGAAGAAAGACTACCTAAATGGTGTTGGAGATACTTTAGATGTAGTTGTCATTGGAGGTTATCTGGGTAAAGGCAAAAGAACTGGCTCATACGGTGGATACCTGCTAGCCTGCTATGATCCTGAGAATGAAGAATTCCAAACTATCTGTAAGGTAGAGAAAAAAAATTACACAATGTTTCTACTTTGTCAAAATATGACTGTCATTGTCTCAGAAAACAGTCCTTTCCAGATTTACCCTCACCCAATCTATCAAATTATTTAATCAACTCATAAATTGCTCCCATGTTACAATGGTAATGTTCTTTTTAATATTAATTTTTTCATCTCAGATTGGAACTGGTTTTACAGATGAGCTACTTGACAAACATTACCAGTTTTTTAAAGATCAAGTGATTCCACATCCAAAGGCATATTATCGCTATGATGATAATCTGGCTCCTGATCATTGGTTTGTCCCAGTTCAGGTGACAAATCTATTTTGCCTGACATGGATTCTGAGGATTAGATTTGTTTTAGTTTGTGACTTTAGTTACATTAATTTTGCAACTGGTTTTGTCTTCCATTAAAACTGCAATATATAACATACATATACATGTGGTACTTAAAGTGTATCCTCCGGTAAGCTTAACGGGTGCAATTTTATGTGAGTGTAAATGTGAAGTTGCTCCTTTGTTTTTTGTGTTGTAGGTTTGGGAAATCAGAGCAGCAGATCTTTCAGTCTCTCCTGTTCATAAAGCAGCTTTGGGCCTGGTAATTACTATGTTTGTAATTACTATGTTTGTAATTACAATGTTTGTAATTACTATGTTTGTAATTACTCTACATGTGTAATTACTGTTTGTAATTACTATGTTTGTAATTACTATGTTTGTAATTACTATGTTTGTAATTACTATGTTTGTAATTACTATGTTTGTAATTACTATGTTTTTAATTACTATGTCTGTAATTACTATGTTTGTATGATGCTTATTATATGTCATTTAGTTGGTCCAACATTCTATGGGAAAGAGGGTGGCAAAAAATGCAAGTCTACTTTTTTTCCTCTGGTTGAAAAACATTGACATAATGCTCTATGGAAAGCGGGGCTCCAAACATAAATGTAAGGGTAAAATGTGGAGTTGCAAAGTAGATTTTTTTCTTGATGCAGATCTTAAAATTGCTAATAGTCCCTTTTACAGTTGTGGGCTTGGTGGCCAAGCCTTTGAACAGGAGTGAGGCTAAGGGTGACCCTGTTGTGATAGAGACCTGTATCTACTTAGCATGATAACAAAGAAATTTGCATTTGAAAAGCAGCAACATCTCTTTCGTAACAAGGTCACCCTTAGCCTCACTCCTCTTCAAAGGCTTGGCCACCAAGCCCACAACTGTGAATAGGACTATTGAGCCTAAAATTGCCAACGTCACATGAGAACCGAGAGGAAGAGGGTGGAGGGGAGGAGGCTTAATGGAGAGGATGGATCTGTTGGTATTTTACAGCTCTAGATGTAACAGTTACAGGGAAGTAGGGGGTGGTTACGTTCGGTTAATAAGTCGTAATATCCATGGTGGAATCCCTTTTATGACGGGTGGAGAATGTGCGAGATATTTGTTTGTTTCTCAGGGCTGCAATCTTGGATTTGGAATCTCTGAATTAAACACTTGTCAGTTCAATTCCAAACGTATATATTTTGAATTGAGGAACAGAAACTGTCTAGCGCATCTTTGATTACACCACTTAGCCAATGTATTTCCAGGTCAAAGAGCCAGAGTAGGTTTCAATTGTGTCTACGTATCAACTTACAGAAGAGTTCCTCTTCCTCCTCATTGTTTGTTAGGTTGATCCTGTCAAGGGAATATCGCTGCGATTTCCACGCTTTTTGAGGATCCGAGATGATAAGAAACCTGAACAAGCCACGGACAGCTCACAGGTTGGAAACAGTTTTATTTACATAATAATATACATGAAAAAATTTCTCAGTTCTGATTGGTTAAGATGAATGCAGTTTTCAGGTAATTCAGTGCAGAAGAGGGTTAATTCAGTCCAAAGAAAGTAACAAACCAGATATTCTGATTGGTCAATGTCAAGGTCAATGTCACTTAAGGGTTTGAATAAATTATTTTGCACGTGATGCGCGCGCTTTTCTTCTGCATAGTTATGAGAAGCTACCTCGTATATTTTCATGTATATTATTAATACATAATCGCATGATTTTCTCGTGCAATTTGGAATAAGTAGGCACTTGTAAATTTTTTCAAAGACCACAAACTGCACTTGCCCTACGGGTTCATGCAATTTTGTTAGTCTTTGAAAACAGTTACTCGTGCTTATTTATTCCAAATTGCACTCGAATTCATGTGATTGCATTTACAAAAACGATGTTGACCATTTGGTACGAGTGAGGGTCAAACAAAAATATACCCGCTGGTGAGGTTATAAACAACACTGAGCCAGTTAAAGTGCCCCTGAGACGAAAATTGACCATTTTATTTTGGCCTAAATTGTTTACACAATGTTGAATTGGGTCAAGTTAAGACCCTTTTTACCATTAAAAACTCAAAACAAACCTTCGATGACCAATTTTCACCGCTTCAAAGTCCTCCAAAAATGGTCCGCCATTGCTGAAAACATGTTCCAGCCAAGCCCGCAAAAACGTCATCATGACGTCAAAGGCTCAACAAACTTATGCTTTGCTTTGTCACAACTCTCTTTGTTCGCTGCACAGAGAATCACACACATCACTTTTTTGAGAACTGTTTCGTCGTCAGTCGGGAAATGTCGACTTTTTCAGACGATGAATTGTCCCAGGAATCATCTGAAGCTTCTGTGGACAGTTTTGCGCCGACAAACGATGAATTTTTGCCATGCGAATAAAGATGAACACAGAACGGCACGGACTCCCCATGTGGCTTTTGTGGTCGCATCGCTTTATCGCCTTCGAACTGTATTTTTGCTTGTCGTAAGGGATTTTCTATTTTTGTAAGAAATGACCGGGTGATTAGTAAAAATATTTTTCGGCAGTGGCTAATTGTGTATCCGAAGGCGGATATGGGAGTTTGTGAAAGCCATTTCAAAGCCATCAATGTGTTTTCCTCGATGCATTTGGTCAATGATCTCATTAACCCTTTCCTACGTGTTTTTTACTATCGGTGCTTTGAGAGGTTAGAAGTGAACTCTGTTGTTGAGTTGCGCTTTCGCCTCTTTTGTTTTTTCTGTCTTAAGACTATTGTTGTGAGGCTTCGGTGAGGTTTAAAGCAGAGTTTGTTTCAACTCTTTTAGAGCCGTGACCTCATTGCGTTTCAAAGTATTTTTTGGCGTAGATGCACTCTGCACGTAGCGTTATGACAATTTTCCAAGTAGCTCTGAAGGGCGATAGAAGACTGAACCCGTGGCATTCAGTTTGATATGAAACAGAAGTGGCTCTTTGTTTTGTCCGTGAAAGGTGTAACGGAGGCGCATTCGTCTTGCGAATAAATCTCGCAAAAGTTGGCCTGATTTTAAATTCGTTTGTCACGGGCGTTGGGATGAATTTGAGACCCTTTGATAGCACGCTGACTTGGCTGTCAGATGGTTGATAGTTTGACAGGGTTTTAAAGAAATTTTCATTTTCTCGGTTTTTTGGCTGCAAGCCTACATTTTGAAGTGTTTTTACGCTCTGTGTCTCAAGCTGTTTGTTCTGCTTTCGCTGATATTAAAGCCAGCTTTTTTTAGAATCAGAGCATACAATTATATTTTGCATCTCTTTTATATAAAAGTGAGCTCTTTGAGGTCAGAAATCTCAATTCTCAATTCGGCTACTTTATCATTCTTATTTACAATCTTCACCGAGTACTTTCCTTTGTGTAAGGTATTCTTCCAGAGAGTTGTTAAAGGTGGATATTGATCAGCTCATGTGTAAAGGTGGCAAAATCCGTGTAGGTTCGTAGACTTCGCTTTCCGGCGTCGAGATCGCACTGAGGACGGTTTTTCTTGTCCCTTCTCTTCTTGAACGGTAGGCACTGAACCCGACAGAATTCTTCGCCTAGATCCTTCAAAGTACACAGATCTCTAGAAACAGTCCTCCGAGAAGTGTTCGGAATAGATCACAAATATTTCTGTAGGATTGAAGTTTACTCGGCGAGGTCGCACAAATCGCACCCGTTTTTTCCCGCTCTGATCTATTTGTAAGGCTTCGATGCAGAGAAATACCTGCAGCATGGTCTGCACGATTACTTCAGCTTTGAATTACGCATCGATGCCCAGTCATTTTTGTTTAGTTTTTGTAAGAATAGAGTAAAGCACTCTGTTATGTTTGCTTGACATTTTGCCTTGTGAGATTTTCGCGTTGAGCCTTTGACGTCACTTCCTCTGAGTCCTGCGATCAACTTCCGCAACATGATCAAATAATGGCGGACGCGAAATCGTGGATTTAATGGCCCGAAAAAAAAGATATTTTTGGTGCTCGGTCTAAACTGAAATTTTGCGGACTAGGTGAAGGAGACACACTGAACACGAAAATGGAAAAAAATGATGTACGGAAATTTTGATCTCACGGGCACTTTAAGGGTTTGCGGTCCGACGATTACAAACTCACCTTCCGAGATTTTTAGTTCTCTGAACCAGTTTTTGAATTCATACTTTGTAGGTGACTTGCGGGATTTTAAGTTCGGAGATTTCGAAAGCGTCCCTAACGACAGAAAATTGTTTTAGAATGCCCTTTGAAATCTTTTCCTTAAATCCAGGTTGCAGAAATGTACAGAAGCCAAGAAACTGTGAAGAATAATGCAAATCCTCCACCAACTACAGACGCTTCTGATGACTTCTATTGATGCAAGAAATAATTTTTTTCCATGTCCTTTGCAAAAAGAGATATTGGCGTTTCTTGAAAGCATAGACAAGTGATTTACCTGCACCCTTTGAAAGCATTGCATCGTATGGTCGCAGTAAGCGCTTGTTTCGACGTAATAATTTAAGGACTAGTTAAATTTTCAATCAAGCTGGGTTACGAGCTGCTCCTCTGACCTTTCACACTCTTTAACTTACGAGAGTGGTCAGGTTTTAATTTCCTCCTACAGTTAAGACACCGTCTAGTATATAGGTAATGAGAATTATGCCAGATAAATCTGCTGCACGCGAAGGGTCCAAGCGGAGCCCCATACCGAAGTAAACAAGAGAACCCATCGAGGCGAGGTGGTTGTCTGTGGCAAAACTACCTTTAGGATGTGTTACAGGCTGCACGGTGGTCAAAAGATAGTAGAGCCTAGACAGGCAAACCGTTTCTTGTTAACTCGATCTTAATGAACTTCAAGACCTGAGGGAAATTCAGATAAAATGGTGGGAAGTAAAAAAGGGACCAACTTGAACTCTAGGGTCAGCCGAAATCTATCGCAAGTAAACATAGATGTATTTAAACACGATCCTCGCAGTAAAGAATACTATTTAAGAAATAGTGAATATCAGACTTGAAAAAATTCAGGCCTGTACGGGATTCAAACCACTGACCTCTGCGATACTAGGGCAGCGCTCTACCAAATGAGCTAACAAGCGAACTGGGAGTAGGTCATCAAATTAATTCGACATAAACCCGTAAGATGGTAAATCAAACACAACGAGTATATGAAATTCATATATCTGAACTGCGGTTATAGAAACGTATTTGTGCAGGATCCTCGCAGTGAAGGGCACTATTTAAGCAATAGTGAAAATCAGACCTGAAAACATAGAACACTTAACAACGGGGTATTACTAAAACTTACTCCAGTGTTAATGCAGTCCACATCTATATGTGACAATCCACTCAAATACAAATACAACTAAATAAAAAAACTGATCACTTAAGTAACAAGTATTATATTAGGAGAGCATTCAGGGAAAGTACGCCGCCATAGAGAAACTGAAACGCGTGAAAAGTTCCAGTACTGTATGCTGTACTCTCTGATGGATTATTTCGGTGCTTCCTGCGAATCTCCAAGGAAGTAGATTGTTACGCTGCTTCATCTGAGAATTCCTGGTTTACAATAATCTACTTCTCCAAGGAAGTAGATTGTTACGCTGCTTCATCTGAGAATTCCTGGTTTACAATAGTACAGCAATATGCCATAAGCTATAATTTGTCTTTCTAAGAATTATGAGATTATGTGAAATACCGCAACTATATTTTGTGCGAATATTGTTGCCATGTGTATTGATCACTTGATAAGCGTGATAGTCACTCTACCATTTCCAGCCGTATTATAACAACATTCATTTTCCTGATTTGTTCCACTATTAAAAGATCCGCCTCCTCCGCCACAAGAGAGATTGTCGTTGTCACCTCCAGCTCCCCCAGAGTAACCTCCACCCCCGCCAGGTCCCCCATAGTAAGCTGGATTTGAGCCGCCACCTCCGAACCCACCGTTATGCGTTCCACCTTTCCCTCCGTTCAGAAATCCTTTGCCACCTTTACCGCCTCCTCCCCCATTAGCGTTAAAGCCGCCGCCGCCGCCACCTTAAACAATAAAACAAATGTTTAGTGGTCTCTAATGATACCAGAGCGGCAGGCATAGAAATAACGAGAGATTAACATTTTTCATCTATATCACAACTAAGTCACGAAAATCGAATCCCTGTTAAACAATTTCACATGATTCTCACATTGCTTTTGCTGCGTCACCCGAATTCGTAATCAACCAACGACCCTGATAACTATTCTGATATCCACCTTTTTCCCGTTTTATGACCTGGTTTGGTGGCTCTAAAATAACGCAATGAGGGCGCAAGTGAAATAAGAATGTTAGTCAACGAGCTACATTCAAGTGAACTAAGATTTTGCGAAAGTGTTCGACTCTGGTGTATGTGCTTTTGATAGATCAGTTTCATGGGTTTATATTGCTCATGTGATGACTTTATCGTCGCACAGTTCTCACAGTTTGAATATAAATGGGTAAATCTCATTTTACTCACCTGGTTTATCGCCAGTGCTACCTCCTCCATTTCCGTTAGTTCCTCCCGACCCCAATGGCGAGGAGTACCCTGCATTCCCTGTGGTGCTTGTGGATGCATCACATCCTGAATGTTGTTCTGACATCTTTTTAATCCCCCCTCCACCTCCAGCAATGATCAAAGGCGTATTGCTTCCTCTCACCACAAATGTACCTCCACCACCTCCTGCAGTTGTTTTGGAGTTAGGCCCTCTTTTTCCTTTATGACCAACAAGTATACGAATGATCTCATTTTTGGTCAAAAGAAAGTTTCCGATGATCCTTGCTCCTCTTCCTCCATTCTGGATGACACTGTCCTTACCATACCACCCTGCAGCCCCTATAGTTTCCATTTTATATTCTCCAGTGTATGGCACAGTCCATCGTTGAATACCACTGGATACGGTAACTTGTCCGTCATGATCTTTCCCTGTATAGTGACCGCCAAGTGAGCTTGGACCGCTAGTTGCAGTCGAACCAAGATTTGTAAAGACAGCTTTAAATTCTACGTAGATAGACACAAAAGGAATGACGCTTTATTGTTGAAGGCCATACGGCTGCCTAACTGATAGCAAATATGCCTTCAGCGTACTCTAAAAGTAATGGGAGAGCGAAGAAATCTACTCGCGCCTTGTTTGACAAAGTAGCGGGAATAGTTGTCACTCGACCGCGCCCTTACCTATGCACATGCTTCTTCCATCCCCGATTAATCCTGCTTTGCAGGAGCAATTGTAAGAGCCTTCAGTGTTGTTACACGTGGCGTCAGCATGGCATCTATGCAGACCTTTCTCACATTCGTTGACGTCTACGATAAGCATAAAAATGATACCATCAGTTGACCTCCTTTTTATAACGAAGCAAAGAATACAGCGTTGAATTTACCTTGCTCACAAAAGTTTCCAGTCCACCCGGATGAGTTACACACACACGTGTAGTTGACGTGTTGGTTTACACACCTTGCACTGTTTTGGCACTGGTGTTGGATGCAGTAATCTGCAACTAAATGGGAAACATCTCCAAATAACATTCACTTACACTTGATCAAAGTGATCAGGAAATATTTGTCTTCCTAACCTTCTGTTTTCATGTCACAGTAAGCTAGAATAGGGTTTCCAGACCTGATGGAATCCAACCAGTAATTACCGCTGACCACTTGTCCTCCCTCACTCGCCTTAATCTCTCTGCACGAATAGGCAGGCAACTCAGAAATGGAGCCGAGAGGGACTGGAATCGAAGAAATTAATTTACAGGAAGACGAAAGTTAGAAACAATGATGAGTACCGATGTAGAATCCTTGAACGAGGTAATTATTAGAAGTTTGAACGAGAAATCGGTTATTTCTGATACTGATATAAGTTCTTTTACCTCGTTTTGAGTCACTCGCCATGTAATATCTGTCTTTGTCTTTGACAAAGTCGTTAGGTCTGGCCTCCTTGGTCCGGTTATTTAACTCGCACTTTGAATTGAGTATGACGATGTTATAGCTTTGACATCTGAAATCAGCGTGACAAGCTTCTCGGCATTTCAGCGCGACGGCGCCCTGTCGGCCCTCGATCGTCATAAAGGTGTGGCCCCTGAGCATCATTTGGAAAATGGAGTGAATGCTTGCTCTACACTGCTTGCTGGTAATACTGTGGAACATTTGAATCATGACAAGCACGACAAAAACTGAAATCTGTCCACTGACCATTGCTAGCATTATTGCTGTGACGTCTGCAAGAACAAGTACCATATGACGTTAAAGATGTGGGGCGGAAAAGTAAAGGAAGAGAAGAAAAAATTGAAAAAAAGAATCCTGCATATACCGTAAGAGAAGAAATAGGCTGCAAAACTTTCAATTGTGACAAAAATCCCACTAACTTCGCCAACATTCACCCTCCAAGCCTTAACAAACTTCCGAGTCTTTAGAATGGTCACATTTTTCCTCGAGCATCGCTCTTGAAATATTCTGTTCTTATCTTTTCACGCCAAATGGAGGCTATTGTTTACTCACACCTGTTTGGTCTCGTACGTGTAATGAAAATTTTCAATTTTAATTACGAAAAAGACTAATAGGGAATTCATTCCCGCGAGTAAACATTTGTTTGGCAATCTTTGAATTGCGGTTTAATGTCTGCAAAAATCATTGTTCTCAATCTGGTTTCTTGAAACGTCAGGACATACTCAGCCATCAGGATGATCAACCAAAGGTCGATAGATAACTTTTGCCCTTTTGCTAAAGTTTGTTTGGTAAAGTCATAATTCCAATATCAAGAAAGTGAAAAAGGCAAATTTTAAACTACAGCATGTTAACGTTAACAAGTACGTGATTAATGTTAGCATTTGTTGATTGAGTTTTGTCATAGCCGCATCTTGTCATGCAAGGAATAACTTGAAACTCAAACGAAGTCATTCGTCCACTGGATAAAGAAAGCTTTGGCTCTAGCAGAAGAGAACAGAAGCCACCGACAGTTTAGCTTTTGAAGTTAAAAATGAAATTGGATGAAAAAGGCTTCTTCAAAAAGGAATATTCCCGATTACAATTCCGGGAGCAGTATGATGACCTCGTTGGAAGATTTTCAATTAGTTATTGGGAAAGACTAAAAGAAAATCATTCAATGTGTCAAGCTTGAGTGGACTATGCCCTCATCTTCCTGCCTATATTTATCAAAGCCTGCAAGGTATTTAACAGTTAAAACGCCTAACATCGACTGCGCAGTCATTCTGACTCCCGTTCTACCAAAAGACCAAATAAAAAAATGCTGAGGTCGAGTTAAATTCTTTGTTCTCACAGTCATTCAGAGCAACGGTTAAGCTGATATACAAACTAATGGTTGAATAATTTAAAGCTTTTCTAGAAACCCTCTTGAGTGCTGTCGATTAAAATTTACTAAGTACAAAACCTAATATGAATTTCAGATAACTCCGCGAAATATCTCGAGGTAAAAATCCGTTGCACACCCTTAGAAGCAAATTAAAAGCAGATGCGAGTGTTCTAAAGATTAAAATGTGAAAACATTTCTCATGTGGCACCCCCGCGAGCTGATTATGATCATAGTTTACAAAATTTACATTGCGAGATTTCGTAATGTCTTTCATAAACAAGCAGATTGATCGAAAAAAAAATCCTATTGAACTGATAAAATACAGAATAATTTTCGGAATAAAAGTAGGTGCGGAAAATCGTGCCGGGACATGCAAACCAAACAGACTTAGGTAATTCATTGTCAAGCGTTGTGTACTAAATAACTTTCTCTTGACTATTCATTTTAAAGGAAATAAACTATTAAAAATCCGGCCGTATGATCGAGAATCCCTCTCTCTGTGTACTTAAGGTTATGCTGTTTTCTGTAGTGGCTCTTTAACATACTGCAATATGTCGTGGTAGAATTTTTTTACTTTTAGTGTGGGATTACGAAAAAGACTAATAGGGAATTCATTCCCGCATGTAAACATTTGTTTGGCAATCTTTGAATTGCGGTTTAATGTCTGCAAAAATCACCTTACACAATCTGTTTTCTTGAAACGTCAGGACATACTCAGCCATCAGGACGATCATCAATAGGTCGACAGTGAACTTTTGCCGTTTAGTTGAAGTTTGTTTGGTAAAGTCATAATTCCAATATCATAGTAATTCAGTTATTCATGTTCAGTTCGACCGAGTCTCTTGACCAAGAAATTTGTTGTCCCAATTTTTCCCCGGGGCTGTATACTCATCATTTCAAATTTACTTCTTACTCCTTCTAGAAAAGTTCTCAAAAGTTGCACGAGGCATAACATAAAGATTTACAGCAGTAATTTCACGGAATCTACAGATTCAGTCATTAAAGTTTGCGACTTCGCTTCTCTAATGTCCCTCACTGACTTGAAAGAGACCTAAATTTCATGTCATAGTCGGGACAGAAATTTTTAGAGTCAAAAATTGTCAACATACTTTTCGTAATTGATGCTCAGCTACATGAATTTCTAAAATACTGCTTGTTTTCATGATACGAACACAGAGAAACTTAGACTGCTTACCTGAAGTTGGTATTCAACGGATTTTTTGTGTCTTGAAAGATAATTCAAAATTTTAGACCCATCTTATTTTGTCTCGCACGGTAAGCTGCCTACTGGCAAGAAATGGGACAAAAGGTTCTTTGCTTTGTCCTGCTGCGAATGTTTAATTGGTCATTCATGTTTTGAGACATATAGACTAGAACGATTACAACACACACAAACTGGCCGCAGTTTGGTCAAATTAAGCCTCTCCCGCATGCGCGCTGTCTTAACACTCCTAACAGACTACGCATGTAGTACAGGTGGCTTCTAGTGTGGCCCTTGTCAAGCTTTAACTGTAGTTTGAAAGTTTGATTTATTGACAAATCAATCAAGGCAACTAGGAAAAAGTAATAACTTGTTTTTGTAATTCCTAGAAACAATTAATTTGCAACAAACATATTTCTGATTGTTTGTGGCCTACATCTTAAACTTAAAGATGCCATCACCTTGGAAAATGTAGCCCCTCTGAAAAAAAAGAAAAACAAGGAGAAAACAAAAAGCCTGCAGGACAAGTTCTGACAGTCCGCTGAAAAACATTCTTAAATTTGCTATAGTTAGAAGCCTTGAAAAACAAAAACAAAAAAAGAACTGACTCAACATCAGTTTCTTTGTACATACTTGTCGTGGTTCCTTGTGCTTATTTAATGACCAATAAACATTTGATGAAATTTCCAGCCTAAGTCTAAAATTTTTGGCAACTGCATTTGAATTAAGCTAACCTATTAGCTAATGTAATTTGGGGCTCACCATCAGAAAAAATTCCAAAATGACAAAAGAGCAGCGGGATCACAACGCATTCACTTATCAACCTTGCCTTGAACAATTGCTCTTGTATTTTTTTACTTCAGAATAAATAAAAGGCTCATAAAGATAAACTGAATAAAAAAAAATTAAGATAGCCACGGATCCCACAGTCAATAGACTCATACTTTTGGCAACAAATATTGAACAACCGCCCTGTGAGCCCGTACTATGGTCAGACTGAAAGCTCTTTTAATCACTAACTCAACCTTAACCATTATCATTTAGCAAGCTCGGCTAGTCAGAAGTCGAACAGTTTTGGTAGTCAAAAACATGGATATTGTTTTATAGATGCCCACCTCGTACATATCAGTGACCCCCTCTCCTAATTTTCCGGACTCTTCGCTGCCTTAGGTGTAAAGTGTGACGAGCTCTTAAGTTGATCTTGGAGACTTTGTCCGTCGCTACAATTTTATTTTTATTAATAGATCAGGCACTCTAGATCTTGATAAACAGGTGAAAGTTTTAAAATTGCACACAAAAAGCATTATTTGTGTCCACTGAACTTCAGAAATGGAATAAAATTTTACAGGTTTTGTAGAAGATAAATTCCTTAAGGTAAAAATATTCATAAAAAAGACCTATACCAGCAGATACTGTTTGTAGATCTAAACTTGGAACTTAAAAGCAAACGACTTTAAAATCTAAGGGTTGCGCTGGTTAGTGTACACCTTAAATCCCTTAAAGTGCACCTAAACCCAAAATTTTTTTTCGCTTAACGAAATAAGCTTATTTTTTGGAGTATTTCTGTGCAAAAATTTTTTAATTTGCTCAAATCTTCAATTTTCTATGCCCAGTCAAAATACGGAAAATCGGCCACCATCTTGCCCCACGACCGAGTTTAAAGAAGAATGGCTCTAGCGGGTAATGTGACGTCAAAGCGAGAACACGAAAGTCTGCATCTCACATATTTTCACTTGTTTGGGAAGATTGTCGTCGATATTGTCCGAAATATGCCGACTAGGTGTGTTGTATGAAGAATGTATGAAGCGCGATACCCTCTTGCAAATTTCGCACATTGCTACATCCTTCTACAACACACTTAGTCGGCATATTTTCGGACAATTATCAACTACAACCTTCCCAAACAAGTGAAAATGTGTGAAATGCAGACTTTCGTGTTCTCGATTTGACGTCACATTACCCACTAGAGCCATTCCTCTTTAAACTCGGTCGTGGGGCAAGATGGCGGCCGATTTTCCGTATTTTGACTGGGCATAGAAAATTGAAGATTTGAGCAAATAAAAAAATTTTTGCGCAGAAATACTCAAAATAATAAGCTTACTTCGTTAAGCGAAAAAAATTTTTTGGGTGTAGGCGCACTTTAACAAAAATTAGTTAAAATCAAAATCAAATCTTTAGTGTGTTTGAAAACTAACAAAAATGAGCCTTTAAAACAGAATATCCACTTCACTTTGAGGAACTTGCTACCATATGCATTTCACTGAAGAAATGTGACAACCACTCGACCATGTTCATTGCTATTATAACAACATTCATTTTGCTGATTTGTCCCAATGTTAAAAGATCCTCCTCCTCCCCCGCAACATTTAGCAATATTCCCACCTCCATTTCCCCCAGAGTAACCACCACCGCCACCAGCTCCGTTGTTCCCTCCACGAAAACCACCGCCACCTCCGAATCCACCCTGATACGCTCCACCCTCTCCTCCCTGGATATATCCTTTACCTCCTTTTCCACCTTGTCCCCCTCCACCCTTTGCAGTCTTTCCATTGCTAAAGAAGCCGCCACCTCCACCACCTACAATGATAAAAACCTAATCGGTGATCTCCTCTATAAAACACAGTAATTACAAGTTGACTCTTCCATAGCGCTTCGTAATATTTTGTTTAAGTTTATTTCTTTATGTTTGGATGTTAATAAAATTTGACGACAAGTCAGCACTGCAATTTTTCGTTAGACTCGGTTTATTGCAGCTGTTTAGTTTAAATCCTCGATTAGCCGATAGAAACCCTTGTCAACTGTGTATAAACATCATTGTAGAATTTTTAAACAGCGTACGAGCGAAACTCAATTGAACTTCAGATATTGTGGAGAAGAGAAAAAACTTCAAACGTAGAGTTAATAACTTAAATAAATAAGCTTTTGATTAATCTTATTGTCGTCTTATTATGTGGTGAATTGAACACACTGATGGAATTTTTCTCCTTTCTCCGCTTACCTGGAAGTTGACCACTGGTTTTCCCCCCATGTCCATTGCTTCCTCCTGACCCCAGTGGCGAGTTGTTCCCAGCATTCCCTGTTGTGCTTATGGACGCATCACATCCTGGATGTTGTTCTGACATCTTTTTAATCCCCCCTCCACCTCCAGCTATGATCAAAGGCGTGTTGCTTCCTCTCACCACAAATGTACCTCCACCACCTCCGGCATTTGAATTGCTGGACGACTTCGATGCAACTCCTTTTTGACCAACAAGTAAACGAATGATCTCGCTTTTTTTCAAATTAAAGTTTCCAATCATCCTTGCCCCTCTTCCTCCGTTCTTGATGACACTGCCCTTCCCGTACCCCCCTGAGGCTCCTATTGCTTCAATTCTGTATCGACCAGTGTGTGGCACAGTCCACAGTTGAATACCTCTGGATAATGTAACTTGTCCGTCATGGTCCTGACCTGTGTAGTGACTACCGATTGAGGCTGGACCCTTCCCGCCTTCACTCGCATCAAGGGTTGTAAACACAGCTGAAAATCCTGCGTAACAAACACGCAATATTGTGAAATTTATCATACTTGCGATGAATTGTCAAATTATATTGCCAATATCGCCAACTGCCATGCTTGAACAATGATTCCTGCAAATTAAGGGAAATTAGATAAAGAAGAAAAAGCTCCTGAAAATTATACGAAGAAAGTTAAACTGCCTTCTTAAGACTTCTTGAATCCTGGAAGAATAACAATGCTTCCCAGATTGCTTCCGCTTCCTTCTCTGAATGAAAGCCATTTCTATTCCCTATTCACAGTATACTGATATGTATCTAGTAACAAATTCATTCCACATTTCCCTGCGTCTGTTCGATAGAAAGATCAGAGACGATGTCAAAATGTAATAAGAACAAAAAGGTGGAACTCGAGGCGCAGCCGGATATGTCACTGAACTTCATTTCTAGTTCTAGAGTAAGAAAAATAAAGCCATTTAAACCAGTTTTTGTATTTTTTTGGTTTTGTTACAATTCTCCTTCAAGAAATAAGAGAGACAGCTTGATATGTTGCATCTCGTTACCTGTGCATTTAGTCCCATTTCCTTTGAATCCATCTTTACACGTGCACTTGTAAGATCCCAGGGTGTTAATACACTCAGCATTCACATCACAGCCGTGAGTTCCTTCACTACATTCGTTGGAGTCTTGAACACAAAAAGGCGGGCATATCATGTATATGAGACCCTTTTTTTAGTACCTTCAGATAATAAAGATAAAATACGGAGTCTCAAAATGTTACATTAATAGTTATTAAATCACCTGAGCAATAAGTTCCATTTCCATGAAATCCATCTTTACACGTGCAGTTGTAAGATCCCAAGTTATTGTTACACTCAGCATACACATCACATGGGTGTATTCTGTCGGCACACTCGTCTATGTCTAGAATAAAAAAAAAAAAGAGGACCATCTAGATCACTTATATTACTTCACAATCTACTTTTGATGAAAGTCACCACAGAAAATGTGAGGACTAGTTACCCGTGCAGTTAGTGCCATTTCCATAAAATCCATCTTTACACGTGCACTTGTGAGACCCCAGGGTATTGTTACACTCAGCATTCATATCACAGCTATGTGTTCTGTCAGAACATTCATTGTTATCTGCATCAACAAAAGAAAGTTTATTATTGTATAATAACATAGTTATTATCATAAAAACAGACCACATTATATCTTATAGCAAGTCACCCGCGCAGTTAGTTCCATTTCCTTGAAATCCATCTTTACATGTGCATTTGTAAGATCCCAGGGTATTGTTACAATCAGCATTCACATCACAGTCGTGTGTTCTGTCAGCACATTCGTTTACATCTAGAACACGGAAAGGAATATCATGTAAATTATACCCTTTTTAAGCCCTCTCAGATAACAAAGATGACACACATAGTCTGAATGTGTTACAATTAGTAACCTGTGCAGTTAGTTCCATTTCCTTGAAATCCATCTTTACACGTGCAGTTAAAAGATCCCAAGGTATCTTTACATTCAGCATCTATATCTACAAGAAAAGGACTATCATGTAAATGAAACCTCTTTTGAGCTTTCTCATACAATGTAAATGAAAGACGGTGTATGAAATGTTTCAATTAGTTACCTGTGCAGTTAGTTCCATTTCCATGAAATCCATCTTTACACGAACAGTTGTAAGATCCATTGGTATTGTTACACAGCATTAACATCACAGTCGTGTTTTCCATCAGCACATTCATCTATGTCTGGAACAAGTAAAAGAATATAATGTAATTGAGATCTTTATTTCAAGTCACCTCAAATGATACAGCCAAAAGACGGTGTTTAAATACATCATAACAAGTCACCTGTGCAGTTGGTTCCATTTCCATGAAATCCATCTCTACACGTGCAACTGAAAGATCCCAGGGTATTGTTACATTCAGCATTCACATCACAGTCGTCTGTTCTGTCGGCACATTCGTTTAAATCTAGAACACGGATAGGAATGTAATGTAGTGTGTTGCAAATGAGACCATTTTTTCAGCTTTCTTATACACTGAGAAAGACGACGTATGATATATTGCAACTGGTGACCTGCGCAGTTAGTTCCATTTCCATGAAATCCATCTTTACACATGCAGTTGTAAGATCCCAGGGTATTGTTACACTCAGCATTAACATCACACACGCGTTTTCCATCAGCACATTCAGCTACGTCTAGAAAGAGAAAAAGAAGACGATTTAAATGAGTCCTGTAATTTTAATTTTAATAAGTCACCTAAGATAATGAAGAAGAAAGACAGTCCTCACGAAAACATCAACATTTTCAATAAAAAACTTACCAATGCAATGTGTTCCATTTCCGTGAAATCCATCTTTACACGTGCACTTGTATGATCCCAGGGTATTGTCACAATCAGCATCCAGATCACAGTCGTGTGTTCTGTCAGCACATTCATCCGTGTCTAAAACACGGAAAGTAATATCGTATAAATGAAGCCTTTGTTAAGCTTCTTTATCCTTGCACAATGAAGATGAAAGACGGTGTATGAAATGTTTCAATTAGTTACCTGCGCAGTTTGTTCCATTTCCATGAAATCCCTTTTTACACGTGCATTTGTAAGATCCAAGGGTATTGTTACACTCAGCATTCACATCACAGTCGTGTGTTCTGTTATTACATTCGTCGGTATCTACATCATGGTGACGAACTATAAGTAACTTCACAAATAATTACACCAAAGAAAATATTTGCCCATCTCTTACCACAGACACTGTAACTCCCTCCTGCCCCTCAAGTGAGAAACTGTGCATCATTTTGATAAGTGGTTTGACAAATCTCTCAATACGCCAACAGCGAAAGCTATCAAGATACCAGTCTAACTCAATCAGGCGATGTACCTGAACACGATTGTCCATTGCCAGTGTAACCTTCCTTGCAAGTACAATAATAGGAGCCCACTTGGTACAGTATGCATTGACGTCACAAGCATTATTTTCATTGATGCATTCATCGTGATCTGGTTAATGAATGAAAAAGGAAAGAGGTCAATATTTCGTAAACATAAATTTAGCAGCGGAATATTCATACCTTGTGCTAAATTGCAAACCAGGAGTCCTTTTACTATGATTTACCTTCCAAATACATATCACAATTAACCAGAAGTGCCTTCCCAGTGCCAGATGAATCCAGCCAGTAGTTGCTACTTGCAATGTCTTTCCCTTCACTTGCTTTTATCTCATGGCATGAACGTGCTGGTAACTCCGGAATCGAACCCAAGGGAGCTGGTATAGGTACAATTGTTGGACTTTAAGCACTCACAGGCGTACAAATCGAAAGGGGAGAGAAAAAGGCACGTGGGAATAGAAACAAGATGTGTGTTCCATTTATTTTGTTCTCCTTTGACTTGTGAATTCTTAAACACTCTGTTGAGCAAGGAAAGGAAGGCCCTTCTCTCCTTAGCCCCCCGTTAAGAGCGTCAAGTTTTTTTTTATTTTCTTCCTGACCGTAAGATTCTTGTAGCACTTTAAAAAGCAAATATAACAACAATCACTTGTCAATATTTCATACATGCATCAAAGCTGTTTTTTTTTTTGTTAACTTAAGTTAAACTTCAAACACTGAAAGAGGTAGAGATAAAATCTTTCATTATTACAGTCGGGAGATAATATGAAAGTAATTGAGAGTATTGGAAAACGCGCCCTGTAAGAACACTGCGTGATGGAAATATTTTATAATTCATTTTATAGAGTATCGGCTGAGTGCTTACCTCTTCCGTTCAAACGGCGAATGTAAAACCACGCAGGGTCTGTGCGGAAATTCTCAGGTCGTGCGTCCTTTGTACGGTTGTTTAATTCACAGATCCGTTCTTTTCTGTTGAAATTATAGCTTTGGCATGTAACTTCCCTTTCACATAAAATATCACAGCTATGAGGAGCTGCTACTTTCATTCTCTTGGAAACGAAACCTTTGAGAGTCATGCCGCGAATGTCAACTTCTGTTCTGCATTGTTCCTCAGCTGTTACAAAGTTGGTGAACGAAACACAGATATAAAAATAACGAAATATCCGCAGCAACGAAAACCACTTAGAGATACACATATTTTGTAATACATTTTTTCTTAGGGCTGACTAAGAACCGAGGGCTGAAACTAGCCTACGGAAGTTACCCGGATTTCAACGCCAATGAAGTGCTTAATGTTTCTCCCAAGCGTTCTTTTAAAATCGTCAAACAGAAGAATTTTCATGTAGGTTATAACCTACTTACCCACAGGGCAATCTGTTTGCCTTATTATTGAGATCCACTTTGCTTGCCTTGCATACCGAGTAGAGTCAGGAGGCTGATGGCTTTTTCGATCAGGATGACAGCAGAAACAAAACAGGTTTTAATAAAACCGTTTCCGCTTTCAATTAGCAACCCTGGTTATTTCATTATTACGGTAAAGTGAATGTTCAATTCTGTAAAATAAACTCTCACCTTTGCGTACCCCAATAACCATTTGCCCTAAAATTTCATTCGTTTGCTATCTTCCTATTCCAAAAAATGTTTCGTAAAATGACCTTAAAAGTGCACGAGCTTCTTTAAAATGTTTAGGTTGTCTCATCATGTACCACTTCATGGAGAAAACGTATTTAGATGAAATAATTTATTATATTAAATACTAGGAGAAGAAGCTTGTTCAGATATTTCATTCAGGGCCTAGTTATGTCAATAAAAATAGTAAAAAAAAAGGAAAAATTCTTTAGCAAACTTCGAAATATTACTCTAGGTACGAGCAAGGACAAGAGTTTTGGTAAATCTCACCTTGTCCACGTGGTGTTAGTAAAGTCAAAACGTTGAGAACGAAGCAGTAGGGAACGAACACCATGTTGTCAGAAAATTACCGTTATTCGAACAACCACATTGAGGTTTTCAACTTAAATGGGGACATCGGTGAAACAGCTGAAGTTTAATATGCGTTCAAATACACCACTTTCTTTGTTTGATCAGGAAGCTTTCAGAGGTTTCAACAACTGAATAAGACCCTCTGGGATGTAATTTGGTTATATCAACTAAGGTGGAATTGGCCACCGTGAAGAGTTAAAAAGCTGACGTTTCGAGCGTTAGCCCTTCGTCAGAGCCAATGACGAAGGGCTAACGCTCGAAACGCCAGCTTTTTTAAAAACTCTTCACGGTGGCCAATTTACAATTTCAACTTAGTTGATAGAACCAAATTACCTTGTTACCCCTACCGACGCAGCACCACAGCCGTTTCTTTCGAAACTTTCACCCTTTATTCCTCTGGAATGTAGTTGGTTGGTGAAACTGGATTATACATAATGTGAATTAATGGCCTTCAATTTCAATTTATGGAAAAGACATCCTTCATGTGTTTTTCTCGTTTGGTTTACTGGATTATGTTTGCATGAGTACATCGTTAGAGCCAGCTACTTGAAGACTGTTTAGCAACTATTAAGATGCTCTCCTCGCTCGCCCAAACTTGATCAAAAAAATTAAAATTTATCAATTTCTTTCGGCAGGGAATCGTCACCAAGCCAATCGACTCGTTTCAAACTTAGTAAATGAATAATAAAAAATATCTATGAGAACAGGCTTTTTATACAACTGCCCAATACCATTGCAGTGAATATTGCAGAGTGCTTTCTTTTACGCTTAAGTTAAGATCTTATTGGATGACAATCCCCGTTCAGGCTTCCGACCCATGAAGGCTGTTTTCAAACCTTGTAAACGGAGAATTAACCATATCTGCAAGGATGAGCTTTTATAGAACACACAGGACCATCTCAAAAAGAAAAAAAAAAGTACTAGTTGTGCTTTGCTTAAGTTAAGTTCTGCAAAGGAGACATTTATAATGAGTCAAAAATTTCCCTTTGTAGGCCTCTAAGCTTTTTATACTAACGATGGGAAAATAAAAATCTTAATTAGAAGAAGAATGCTTTTATGCACGAAAAAAAGATATCAACTGGTGCAGTAAACACCTTTAAAATTGAATAGAAACAAAAGATAATCCTTCGCCGTACAGCCTGGTGTTTTTATTGTCAGCCAGTGAAAAACCCAGAAATATTTTATGAACTCCCTGGTTACAATTTTGAGGCACGACGACACGTACTCGTTTGCAGTATTTTTAGGCCCTAAGCCGTCCCCTAAGCACTTTTGAAAGCGCTAAAATTTCATATTATTTTCAGGACAAAGCTTTACAGGAATAACGTGATTAAAAGAATACAATACATTAGAACAGCATTTTTTTTTTTACTGAAATAGCTTTCTGTAGAATTTTACATACAAAATATGTTTTTACAAATACAAAAAAACACAACGATAACCGAATAAATTCGCAGAAAGCACTGACTGAGAGAAAAACATTTGAATCATTTTATTCTTAAGTGTGTATCAATTGAAATGCTAATGAATAAGTAAGACTGACCTCACAGAAGTTCTTCTATATAATGATTCACTAGTCCTCATTCCTTTCAAGTTATTCAATGACCAACTGCAAGCACTACTGATTACATTTTCCAACGTAAGTCTGAAAAATCTTGACAGCCCTATTTACATTAAACTAAGCTATATGAGAAAGTAATTTGTGGGGAAAATGGTCTCTACCCTTAGAAAATATCTAATATTACGAAAAAGGGATTTTTAACTCAAACCTTTCAAAGTCTCCTGACACTAAAGGCAGATACTTGACATGGAGGTATTTAGATACACGGGGGGGAGGCAGTAGCCTCCACTCCCCCCCACCCCCCGCTCCGTAATTCTTCTTTTTTTTTTTTATCGTTTTGTCATTTGTAATTTTGGCCTTACCTTGACAGTCACTACAAAAAAAAATACATCTCTGACTTCACACTTTGCCTGACAGATGGAAGTATAAAAAATGCTTTCGATAGACGCTCGTTTGTGTCCACTGACCTAAAGAGATGAACGCGAAACCCCTGCACTGGAAAGTCGGATGAATTGTTCAGAACAGGAAAGAAAAGAGCCGGAAAATAAAGGCCTTAAGATCCACAAGTTGCGCTGGTTAACCTACACCTTAAAACACTTACTGAGTCTAAAGAAGAAACAAATGGTTGTTTAACTCTTCAGTTTAAAAACAGTCATCCTTCAAAACAGAATTACCACTACACGTTGAGGAGAGTGCTGTTACCTGCATCTTAATGAAGAAATGTGATGATCACTCGACCACGTTCACCGCTATTATAACAACATTTATTTTGCTGATTTGTCCCATTGTTAAAAAATCCTCCCCCTCCCCCACAGGAATTGTCTATATTTGAACTCCCACTCCCCCCAGAATAACCTCCACCGTCCCCAGGTCCCTTAACGCCTCCACGAAAACCACCGCCACCTCCAAACCCACCTCCATACCCCCCACCCACTCCCCCCTTAACATATCCATCGCCTCCTTTCCACCCTCCTTGAGCAGAAGACGTGTTTCCATCACTGAAGAAGCCGCCGCCACCACCACCTACATTAATAAAAAAAATATATCAGAGGTCTCTCACAAATAGCACCTATTTGATGATTTACCACATTTGTCGGTAATGTCGCAATATGATTGTGTCTGTACCCGTATCAACGTTGTCGATACGGGTACAGACAACGCTGCTAGCGTCAACGTGTCACACAACGTGTCATACACTGAAAAAATTCGTTTCATTTGACGTCGATATTAAATCGACAGTGGTTTAGCGTGGTCTGTACTCTCATCGATCAGGAGCTACTACTGTCATTCTCTTGGAAACAAAACCTTTGAGAGCCATGCCACGAATGTTTACTTCTGTCCTGCATTGATCCTCAAAGGTTGCAAGGTTGGTGAACGAAACACAGACAAGAAAATAAGTAAATCTCCAAAGCATTTTTCCTGAAAAACAAAATTCGTAAGGAGGTCCGGGTTTTACGTGTACGACATCAAAGGGCGAACTTTTTCTTTTCTTAAGGCTGACAGTAAACCTTTCTTCTGTGGCTGTCTCTTCTTAAAAGACATACGGTCGAACAGACCTTATACTTCATTCAGCCTTCAAGAGATTTGCTTTGTCTGATTTTGAAATTATCTTGATCCAACACATCACGGCCTGGATTTTTATTCTAACGTTCCGTTTGTTTAATCACAGGTTATGCAAACCGTAGATCGCTGTTTTTTTGATACTTAGAAGAAAAAGGCATTTCTGACCTGGTGATTTCATGGTATGCACAAGCTCTAAAAATTCGTTCACTAAAAAAGCTATCGTCTTTTTCGAATCACATGTCAATGGTCATCATCATAGTCACTGTGGTCAAAATGTTTGGACTCACTGGGCTGAGCCTCGTGGGTCCACAACATTTTGACCAATGAGATGACGAAATTGTTTTCGATAAGAGTACACGCCGATTTGTTAAACTTTTATCGGGATAGCGCAAATAATTTGCATGCTATTTCAGTTTGAAAAAAAGCGCTAATTTTCCTTCTGTGATACAGTTTATGGTCACCGACGGCTTGAATCTTGCGTTTTCATCGGCCGGATTTGTCAACTGGTTTGACGGCTCAGAATCGTCCCCGTTGGGCATTATTGAGCCATCGAGCGGGATCCAAAATTCGAAAATGGGGTTTATGGATACCGTTGTAGAAACAGAAACTGTTTTTCCTCTTTTGGTTGCTAAAAGCGATATTACCCTTACATTATATCCTTTGAAGTCTTCTCATTTCCATAACATCTGTTGTAAAATAACTTCAAAATATGTGAACATCTAATTGAAATCTGTACGAGCTTATCTTATTGCAGTCCAAGGGGAAAACATTTTTAGATTAAATAATCCATATATCCAATAGTAGTAGAATAAGTTCGCTTGAACATTTCAAGGCTTACCTGTGTAAATAAAGATAGAAAAAAAAGGAACATAATGTTTTCGCAAACTTTGGAATAGTAATTAGACGTGAGCAAGGAAACAGCTCTTTGAAGGAAAATCTCACCTTGTCCTTCTGGTATTAGGGAAGCTAAAACGGCGAAAACGAAACAGTACAATACATGTACCATGTTCTCCCGTTATAATTCGAACCACAACAGTAAGGTTTTCTACTTTGAGGAGCACATCAGATAATTATAAGTTGGGACAGCTGAAGTTTAATCTACGTTCAAATACGCGACCCTATTTATTTAATTATGGTGTAAGGCTTTCAGTGGTTGTCACAATTGATCATAAATTAGTTCCACTGGGATGCAGATGATTGGTGAAACTCGATTATTCATAATGTGTATTAATGGCCTTTTATTTCAATTGTAGAGGAAGATGTCCTCTTTGTGTTTTCCTAGTTTGGCTTAAATAATCCGAATAACCCTCTAGGCGATACATGACAGGAATCAGTAAACGAGCCGCCACATCACATTTCTGGTTTTTAAGTTGGCGCATTTTACAGATATCAGTAATGATGACCACGCACGAGATTACTGCGTGATGGATGTCCTCCCCTTGGGTGGGATGGGTGGGGTTTATTGGGTGGACTACTCGCATGGATCGCATATGTTCCGTTCTAGTCCTACCCTACTGCGATAATGCAGTGAAAAATGGTTAGAAAAACTCCCCATATGGGAAAAGAACTGTACGTCAACAACTTTAAATTAAACCTTTAAGGTTAAACTACAAAGAAGCAGTATATTTCAGCTACACTACTCAACAGACACTAATATATTGAACCATTAGGTTTATTTTGTATGTTTCGGCCGAGCACCAGCGTACAATAATGAAGGAACACATACTCAAAACCATTGCATTTTCAGTAATCGTTATCAAAGCACACGACAAAAAGACATACCGAGAGCTTAGCAACCACTAACAAACATCGTGGTCAGAACGGTGGCCAGAAAAGACCTGCTGTAAAAAACCCCGTAGGGAAAAAGAGACAGGAAATCTGGGTAGGAACCAGGCACAAGCTCACGCAACCTTCCTACCAGGCTATATGCATACTTACAAAAAATAAATAAATAAATAAACTTAGCTATAGCTGAGAAGGTGTCGGTCTAGAATGACTGCCCACGTGCAATCACAAGCTTTAATACTCCTATCACTATACCCATAATGCATCTATACTCAAGGACCCAGGCCCTTGCCCTGTTACTCTCGTACCGCAGAAATATTTAATTTCCGGCTTATTCGTTGGCACTCAAACGCCAAAAATTCCATTTTTCTCGAGGAAAGGCATCCTGGTTGATTTGATAAAACAAAGCAAATAGAAACAGAAAGTAGCCCTTTGTCATACAGCCAGGTGCCTTTACTGTAAGTTGATGAAAATCCACGGAAAGAAATTATGTCCCAAGTTCCTTAGATTGCTTTAATGAAACTTTTGCAAATCTTTTTTAGACTGCCTTCGGGTCTTTTATTAATTTCAGGCAAATTTCTTCTTGGCACATCCTCTCCTACTGCATGGGAATGGTATGAAAAGTTAATCGAGGGACAAACTGCCTGTTATAGGGACAGCCGTGAACGGAAAAGTTAAAAAACAGTCTTGATCGTCACAATCATATTGGCCATAGCTTTTGAGCTGACACTACTTTCTCTTTCTTTCTACGAAAACGCGCCACTTTGATGATCATGACAGTCAGTGTCATATTTGCAATTTGTTGGGGAGCAGAGTCAGTTGAATACGTGTTAAGATTCCTAACGACTCTCAGCATCACGTTTGTCCATATCACTAACGTTGACATGATGGTGTTGCTTAATTCAGCTGTCAACCCATTCGTGTATGCCCTCCTGAACCATCAATTTAGACAAAAGAGCAGGGGAGTGATGTGCTGCACGACTTCTGTGATAAAACCCAGGCCTCGAGCTGAAACTGGAACAGAGGAAAGTGTTGCCAATGAGACTAAGCTTTAGGTTTTTAAACAGCAGACGACACATGAGAGTCTGGATGGGGTTAACTGACGACTGACAAATGGCCAAAATTTTAACTGACAACTGAAAAATCGCTGAAAATCTAACTGACAACTGACATTTGTGGTGGGCTTTTACTGATAGCTTACAAAAGACCGGATCGCTCTAAATATCTTAAAAACTGGAATTACATATCAGTATGAGTACGCCAGATCCCTGGTCTAACAGAATTGTCCAGCAAATATGGCCTAGGAGATTTTGATGTTGAACTTTACCACATGGCTCGAATTTTCTCAAGCTTAGAGATTGAACGACTTCTCAAGAACTACTCGAGGTCTTAAGCTTGTAAAGAAATCAAAAGACTGAATTTCAAGACAGGCTAGGATAGCGTTCATTGACTCAGGAGACTCTGTCCTTCTGAGAAAAGCGTTAAAACCTTGACGGGCTCTAGTCAGAAAACAGCAAGTAATGGAACGGATGAAACGTGTTCTTATACGCAAGTTCGTGGCATCTGTTCTGTGGAGAAGATTTTATTCGTATCGAATGTTGCTACAGGTTGCTTTAAACTAGCATCGGGACTCACTGGTACTGTGTCGTTCTTACAGTCCTTGGAAGTCTCTAGAACAGTTTTGGTCTCAGAACCCAAAGCATAGAGAAAGCACACATGCCTCTTCAAGATACCGCAGACAAAGTATCGTATGTAAATGACAACATCGCAAAGACCGTTTCTGAGGTGAAACAAAGGTATAGTATAAAGGAAACCACAGCAACCAATGACCCTAAATAAACTTTGTCTAATAAAACTCGAGTCTCACTGAAACTTCTCCAAGGAATACGCCGCCTGCACAACAGCATAGTTTCAATTAGCAACGATAATCTCGAAGACATTGAATTGTGCACGTTGCTCACAACAGCTGCAAAGAATCAACAGGTAATTTCCTATTTTAAGCATCAGACTTTCACCGCATTGTTCTCAAGACTTTGGGATAATTACCAAGGAGTCACTGAAGAGAGTAACAAAATGAGCAGCCAAAAAAATCCCACTATCCTGTCCCTCAGACGACGGAGTTTGCAAATGTCAATTTACCCCGAGACTGAAAGTGTTATGAAAGAATTCGCGGAGAAGTAACATCCCTTGCCGGAGGCAAAGGACAGTTCGGGTGGAGACTACGAAGGACATGGAAGGGGCTTTACCACCGGCCGTCTACACGAAGCAACAAGATTCCACCAAAGTGGACTTGTTAGCCGGGTTAGGGAACGATTTTCAGCCAGTACGGCTCAGCAGCGACAAAGGAGCCGACTGTATCGTTGAAGTGGAAGTTGCTGAGGTGCAAACATATGCAGACGAATATGACACGGACTCAGAAGACGACCAATTCGCGCCCATTTTCGCTTGGATTTCTAAAATAAGCTTACAGTAGATATCTCTAATAACCTAATTGGAAAGTAGACAAAGGAACATTCCTTTCCACCAGATTATTTCATCGGAGTCATTCGCAATCGACACATAAAACAAAACATAAAAACATAATATTGTGCTTGAGGACTCTTCAAAACTTTGTTTTCCTTCTGAAGATCTTCTTTCTAACATTTTGACCGGCTGAGACGGTTGAAAAGAAATGTTTCAATTTTGCACACGGGCGTACAGAAGTTTGTGTGCAGAAGGGTGATAATTAACTTAAACACCCTTCAAACAAAGACTGAAAGTCACTTGGGATATCTTGGCATTACTTTATTCCAGAATTGAGAAAATGGAGCTCTTACTTTATCAATTTTCGACTTAATTTTTGAATTTATGCTATGTGCAGTTTTTGGCCAAAAATAGGGTCGGAAAGTAATAATAAACTCGCCAAGTTAATTATTAACAGTCATTTAACTGACAACTGACAAATGGCCTAAAGTTCAACTGAGAACTGACAAATGGCCGAAATTTTAACTGACAACTGACATTTGTACCCCCCTAATCCAGACCCTCACACATGACTCAGGAACCATTACGTTGGTTAATCTTTCGCTTCAGAGAAAGATCGCTAAGCGAGGAATCTTGTTGTTGTTTACAGCATTTATGGATCATCGTGAGACCAAATTGAAAATCTTGTGAGCCCAGTCAAGTGTTTTATCCCTTTTATCATCTGAAAGAAAGCTATCGTTTCATTTAATGAGCAAAATTTGAGCAGTCCTGGAGCATCAATATTATCTGTAAAGTGCATTAGAACCTGTAAGTACTGAAATGTTGCAATTTCACAGTGGAAAAAAACATAAATCAAAATGCATGGCTAGAAAAAAAATATCACTTAACGAAAAAGTCTAGTAGCTGGCAAATCACTTAAGCAAGGATAGATATAAGCTAGTTATTTGTTATCCTTGTATTCGGAATTCAATATATTTGTGTTAACGTACGTAGCCCTAACTGCATGCAGCAGCTTTTGGAATAACATAATCGTTGCATTCGCAGGCATTACATCAAGCAGCGACTTTTCTAGCGAAAAGTTTTCTTGCTAAAATATTTTTACAAGTACAGTATAAACTGAACTTGTAAACAATGTGATATAAGATAAGTTGTTGACAGTCAAATTTACTGTATTTTGCGCATTTCTAAAGGCTCTGCGATTTATTGAAGGACAACATCAGAAGTCTTCCTGTAGACTAATGGCAAATGCGGGTTTTAAAGTCGAAGGTCATCTAAAAGTGAATCACAGAATAAGAAACGAGAGCACGTGATCAGGGCTGAGTTAATGAGTAACTATAGCAGATGCTTGTATTATTCTGCGATTGGACTGTATCCAATACCTCACTACACGCAACGTGTGAATTTCTCTATTAAATCGTACGTGTAACGAGACCAGGACCCTCGCTTGTCTACCGTTCTCCATAGTAGAGATAATTCCATATTGTCACGATTAAGAGAATGATTAAATAGCATCTCAGGGCTACCAGTCTCGCGTTTAGTTCTAAACACCTACTAGTTGAAATTGAATGAACTTGAACTTCGATAAGTTCGTTTACTCGTAATTTAGAATCAGTCTCTTAAACATAAAGTTGTTTCGAAAAAATGATGATTATCCTACTTAATATCTTCTTAATAACCATTTTGACCTCTTTGAGTTCGCTCTTTGATTCCAAAGGATTCCGATAAATTATTTACTGGTGAACCTGGCTATTTCCGATATCCTGTTTGCAATACTCATCACACCAAAGATTGTCCTTAGCTTCAACATAACTCACCCGGTTGGAAATGCAGGCTCAGTTCTTTGCAAGTTGGTGACAGGTGGGAGTCTGGCTTGGCCTCCTGGAATTACCTCAGTTGTTACTTTGGTGGCGATTGCTGTTGCGTGATATTATACTGTGCTTTATCCACTGGATCCTAATAAAAAACTAACCCTCCGTATGCTTGAGGTGAGTCAAAGCATTACCCGTCGACCTACCAAGTGAACGGGCTGACTGCCCTCTCTCGCAGGCTATTCAGGATAAATTATGAGTGATTATGTTCTACCAGCAGGTTTGTCTGTTCAAATGTGCAATTTGTATTATACTTGATGAGCTTACAGTTGTTACTAAAAGTGAATCGAAATCAAGAGATATTTGTTTATTTAAAATCTTTTACATTCGTGAACTCAAATGGGGTTACATCTGGACTACGTACCTTAGTACACTGGGACTCACGGTCATTCCTTACACAATTATGTTCATATATACATTGGACTAGATGGAACATTTCGCAGATACTAACGAGGGATACTTCATTTCTTCATTTGAAAGAAAACATATTGATTCAAGGTGTAGAAGAGGTCGGAATTTGATTCTATGAGTATTCATGACCGCTGTGGAGATGTAAATTAAATAAATCAATGAATAAAAACAACTGGGATGAAAGTATTCCCTTTGAAATTAAGGATTGAAATACTTTCAATCTTCCTTTCAGGTGATCATCCTTAGTTCCTGGGTGTTCTCAATAATTTTCAACCTACCAAAATATTTTGCCCGTACCTTTGATGACAAGAAAAAACACTGTGTGCAAACCTGGGCTAAAGAGTGGATGATCACAGCTTATTGCTTATCCTGGTTGGTCCTGGTCGTGGTTGCTGTTGGCATAATGATTTTGTTATACTCTAAAGTAGTGTACACACTATGGTACAAAGCTGATGATGGCAACCATCTAAACTATAAACAACGAGTGAGTTCCTAATTACCGCAAGTTATATTTGGAATAGTCAAACCAATAAGCTTAGCTTAGGCCTTTTTTATCATCATAAGATGGTTCTCAAGGAAAACAGAATTAGCTGAGTTTTCATAATTCGGCACAAACGCTCGAAGAACCTGAATGACAAGCCTATTGATACAATTATCGTCCTTGCAATTAACAGAAAAAAAAACCTAACTGGCTGATCAGGATTAAGATGGCTATTGACAGTTGCACAGGAAAGCTTCTCAGCTGAAATTTTTCTCATACTATTCACAGAGTGTGTTGAAGGTGAGGAAACGCATCACATTGATGGTCGTAACAATCAGTGTCATATTTGCAGTTTGTTGGGGAGCAGAGTCAGTAGAATACGTCTTAAGATTTCTCACGAATCTGAAAATCAGCTTCGTCCACATAGCCACCGTTGACATGATGGTGTTGGTTCAATTCAGCTGTGAACCCCTTTGTTTATTCCCTCCTAAACCATCCGTTCAGAAAGAAGATCAGGGGAGTAATGGGTGGCACGAGTCCTGTGGTGGCAGTCAAGCCTCGGAGCGGGACTGGCACTGATGAGGAAGGTTTTACTGACGAAAATAAAGGATTTTAAAAAGTACAGCGCAGACCAAAAAAAGTAAGTATAACATACAGAAACTTCTTAAGTGAGTTACTTCCTCCCGTTCACCTTTTACAGTCAGGTTTCGAAATAATTTCTTTCTAGGAATCAAGACCATATCTCGAAGCATAATTAGTAGAGTCCCCTCTACTAACTATGCTCGAAGGCTCCTAGTTGCCCATCAAAAAGCCATAGTGAAATCTGGACTATGAGATCCTGCGAGACTTGGTGGACGCCCTGTATCAAAATATTTACTATAATAACAAAACCAGTAAGTGCGGATTTCTCCATTCAAGGTGGACGCGAATATCAGAATGAAGCCCTTCTGTTGATGATACAATGTAAGACAGTCAGATGTGTCACTCACACATTTTCAGCCGCAAAATTCAAAAGGCAAGATGTAGCCACTCTGTCTGCAACCATATCTATTAGAATCTTATGAAGTTCGTTAGAAGTCTCTCATAAACAGAGCCTGTAGAAGGGAATCAAAATGGTTCAATTTAACTAACCAACAGGATAGCATTAATTAGTTAATTTGGTTAGGCAGGGGATGTTAAAGAACCCACTCACGAGATTACTGTGATGTGGTCTGGCCTGTTTACTGGGAATTGGGGGGAAGGGAGCGTCTTCAAATAAGTTTCCTTCGATTGTTTGTAAACTGCTGATGCAGTCCGGCCAAAGTTCCCCGAAAAGCTTAGTGATGCGCATTTGATCATATCCACATGTTAATTTGCGCGATATAAATAATAAATTATTATAAATATTAAATTATTGTTATTATTATTATTATTATTATTATTATTACTATTATAGCAACTGACTCTTAGATTGAGAATCTAACCTTGTTTTCATTACGTTAATTACTAAAAACCTGTAATCTATTGATTGCAACTAGGAAGGGTTTCAAAAGTGTTCCTCTGAAATTTACTTTGGCTTCTGTTCTCTTTTTTCAAGTTTACTTTCTTGATATGTCGATGTTTTTGTACGTATCGCTCTCTTTCTTAAACGTCCTTGTTGTTTTACACGAAACATCTATGAAATTAATGCGAAATGGATATTTATTTACTAATTGGTCATAATACTAAAGTAGGAACACCCTACCTGATAGCTGATATGCGCCTTACGAAGTCATTTGTGTGGGTAAATTTTTTTTAAAACGGCTCCCTTTCAATTCAAACAGGTGAAACTTTCTGAGTTATCTTTTAAAATATGGGTAAAAATGGTTCGGTAATGTGGTAAAGTTTAAATTCTAGGAATGGTCATAAGTGGGTTATTATCGGTAAATAGAAAATAGATCAGCTGTATTTGCCAGCAGCAAAGGGGAAAGATTGTACAAAACTCAATAAAAACTTAACACGTGTCAAATTCAATAACACTTTATGGGACAAAGCCTCTTTTTGGTTAATCATATCTTGAACTGTTCCCTTTTGTAATTGAAGGGGTTGTAATTGTAATTGTAATTGTAACTGATCATTCTCCAGTGGTACCAAAAACTTATGAATAATCAGTTCAGGGCGAAGATAAAACGGATGTTGATCTGTGATAATCCCACAATGCCACGGATTCATGCCGCTGAAAACCCCAGATGATTCAACTTAACAACCAACCAACAACATCGAAAATCATATAATCAATCCACTAAAATGTTTCTTTGAAGGAAAATGGCGTCATGCCAAAAAGGATAAAAGTCAGAGCTCCACTGATCCATATTTAGCACAGCATTCGATCTGGCAATTCTTGGTTTTGTAGGCTACTTTCCCTCTTGTTCCCTAGAATCCCAGTTTAATTTCAAAGCAGCACGAGATAATGTAATTTAGGTGTAACTTAATAAAGAAGACTAAGACTACCATGTCCTAAAAACATATTATACGCCATAGTGATTCGTTCTAAAGTTTCTTTACTCTCATGCCGGAGGAATATCTCTTATCAAGGGGTCATATCCGAGGGCAAGATCTTTGACTTTTAGAGTACTGGACGGCTGATTATTTTCAACACCATTTTGTCAACACGACAAGGGAGTGATTTGAGAACGTGTGCTACACGTGTACCACCCAGTTTACAATCCGCTGACCTACATTCATGGCCATTCAATGACCAAATGAGTCATACACGAGTCTTGGGCGTGGGCATAATAACCCTTCTAACCAAACAGTATAATGTTGAGAAGGGTGAGAGGGTAGGTTAGGAGAAGGTATTGAGGGATGAAAAAATCAACAAATATAAACTGTGATGGTGAGATCGACAAATAAATGTCAAGATTCTCACATTTCCAGTGATATATAGTTCCATGTTCTTCCCAAATAAACTTTGCTCTCGTTTAATGTGGCTTCACAAAGAAAGACAAACTAACAAACAAAAAGCCAATACTGACAACCAGAAATAAATTTATTGACATTCCTAAACTGAATGTGGAATTCAGGGGAACTGATTGCTTTTTTCTCTAACTCATACAAACAACTTTTTTTTAACCATTAATGCATTCGCTGGCAAAGAAAGGTTTTAAGAATTTCTACTTGTTACTATGCACAAATGTTCTTAACTACATAAAAATTACAGTGTTCTCCTCCACTGATTACAAAGAATGAAAATTTAAGAAATAAATAAAGTTTTGCGTAAACTTGAACGCGCCATCACCTTGGCACAAATAACCGCTCTTGCACCTTGAGTTGTGGGAGAAGGAACCAGGGGCCCGTTTCTCGAAAGACCCAGTAACTAACGGGCTCGATGGCATATTTCAAAATCGGAAATTAAAGAATAGAGAAACAACTTCTCTGACATCCTCACCAGTCCATTTCGCTTCTTTAGCTGCTAGTTTTATTGTATAATACTCAAACCATCTGAAACCCCTGCCTCGAATGAAAATAGAACAGCCTTACGGGCTCGTAAAGAAACTCGTAAGTTTACCGGGACCTTCGAGAAATGCCGGTGACCCAGCATCGAAATAATTCATTCTGACAACTGTAAAGAGGATTGAATTTCGTTTTTAATATTTCATTCTTATTTATATCATGTTTTTATTTGTTAACTCCTCGCCTTCCCCCTGTATACATCCCGGCCACATCTACAAGTTGGTTTTAACCCTAAGCCAGTTTTTCATTTTGCAGGATACCGCTAGAGGTGAAGCTGAATGCTTTTCAATTAACTGGTAACCCAGGAACCTACTCACAAATGGCGGACTCCGATGATAGCCACCAAAGGACACTATACATCGGTTAAATAGTCTCTCCGTAGATAATCTGCAAATGAAGCTAATCGCAACAAAAAGACAATCTCCCTAATGCAGGTGAAAACTCAGTCAGCCCAAGAGAGTGGAAAGAAACAAGAGATACTGGATCACGTTGGTTCTATAGTAAATGAAAATCTGTTTTGATTTTGAGAAAAACAAATTGATTGCAAACTGATGGTAAAGCTTCACACTCAATTGAAAAAAATTTTTCCACAAATAACTTATCATTAAAACCATACAACTTTCCGAGCCTCATGACACGAAAGGGAGAATGCACCCCCATCCCCTTTTGTGAGAATTTTCTTTTTGCATAGATTGAAGTCCCGCTCTCTCCCTCTCCCTCCCCTTCCCCCTCCCCTCCCCCCACCTCTTCTTCGATTCTCCGGATCTCTCCCTGCTTAGGTGTTATTGAAAGCTTTGAAGCATTGAATCAGTTTTATCCTTTCCTCCATTTGAGTCTCCAGGAAATTTAAGGATGAAACACTTATTGAAATCATGTGGTAATTTTAATGAAATAGCTACACCATATGTAATGAGTGCTAGTGTTTGGCTTTGGTTTGTCATCCCTAGAGTTTAAAGAAACCGCAATGCGCTTAGGTTTACTTGGTTCTTGTAATGATCTCCCAAACTGCACCGTCACCTAAAAAGCTTTGTGTATAGCTACAAAATTATTAATGCATCTTACAGTCTAAACCTCGCTAAATAGTTGGAAGTTAAAACAAAACAAAAAAAGCAGTTGAAAATTTAATTATTATTGATATTACCACATATTTTTGTCCACTGACCTTCAAACATGAACAACAAACACCCAAACCTTGCAGCCTCTTTGGAGGAGATTGATTCCTAGTTAAGTTATACGACATTAAAAACTATTCTACTCTTGAAAAGTTTGTTTGTAAATTTCAACTCTGAACTTCAAACCACAGAATGATGACTTTAGTTCTACAGGTTGCTTTGCGTAGCCTACACCTTAGAAACCGAAAAAAAACTGAATAATGACCCAAAGATTTATCTACTCTTCAAGGTAAAGTTACAAAAAACAGCCTCAAAACATGATAATCACTAACCGTTAAGGAAAGTACTGCCTTGTACACTTCACTGGATAAATGTGATAATCACTCTACCATGTCCATCGCTATTATAACAACATTCATTTTGCTGATTTGTTCCATTGTTAAAAGATCCCCCCCCTCCCCCACAGGAAAAATTTTCATCACCTCCTCCGCCATTTCCCCCAGAGTAACCTCCACCGCCGCCAGCTCCCTTGTTGCCTCCGCGTAAACCACCGCCACCTCCGAACCCACCCTTGGCACGTCCTCCTACTCCTCCTTGAAGATATCCTTGACCTCCTTGACCACTTACGCTCCTAGAATTATCTTGTCCCTTATTATAGAAGCCACCACCACCTCCACCTACAAAACCAAAACATGATAAGTAGCTCTCTTATAAAAAGCAACATTTTCATTATAAACTAAAAAGTAATTACACAAAATCATTGAATATTGTAGCCATGCAAAAGCTTATGAGGAATAGTCAGTGTTAAAATTTTGCATTGCACAATTTTTTAAAACTAAACTAGTGGGCAACACTCTGAGAACAGTAGTTGTAAAACTTCTTTATTCTCCGACGCGTCTCGTCTAACTGTCGTAGACTTCCTCAGGGAGTTTTACAAGTTAACACTAAACGCCTGTTTTTACAAGCCATAGTTAGCAACTCCTACGTGGGCCAATGACCATAAAGGCTTGGCCGGACTTACGAACAGGAAAAAGCGAAGTTGTCAAAAATTGGAAATTTTTTTAGGCGACGTGAGAAAAAATATTTTGGGAGCCACAGTTTTAGCTAGTTGAGTGCTACGAGCTTAATTTTAAAAAGTTGTTCTATTTAATCCAAAATCGCTATTAGCTAATATGAAGGTCTCGCCAGTTGTTCTATTATTATCTCATACACGAGAAATTGAAATAACGCGATGATAGTGCATATTGACGGATCGGTGGTGAGCAGTAAATAAGTTGAGTAGGATTTTTAGAGACTGAACGAACGAAACTCAGTTGAACTTTAGATATTTATAGAGGTGCCACTACAGGTGTTGTTAACTAGAAAAGAAAAAAAAAACAAAATTTAGGATTAATAATTCCAATAGAGATCTGATTAATTTTACTGTCGTCTTACTGTCCCAATGAATTGAATATACTAATGGATTTTTCTTCTTTCTCCGCTTACCTGATCTTTTACCAGTGGTATTTCCTCCACTTCCACTGCTTCCTCCTCTCCCCAGTGGCAAGTTGTATCCTGCATTCCCTGTTGTATTAATGGACGCATCACATCCTGGATGTTGTTCTGACATGTTTCTAACCCCCCCTCCTCCTCCAGCAATGATCAAAGGCGTGTTGTTTCCTTTCACCACAAATGTACCTCCACCACCTCCGGCAGTTTTTGGGTTGGTATTCCCTCTTCTCCCTTTTTGACCAACAAGTACAAAGATAATCTCATCTTTAGTCAAATTAAAGTTTCCAATCATCCTTGCCCCTCTTCCTCCGTTGTTGATGTCACTGTCCTCACCGTACCCCCCTGAGGCTCCTATTGCTTCCATTCTGTATTCGCCAGTGCGTGGCACAGTCCAGAGTTGAGTACCGTTGGACACCGTAACTTGTCCGCTATGATCCTGATCTGTGTAGTGACTACCGATTGAGTCTGGACCCTGAGATCCATTCTGACCCAGGTTTGTAAACACAGCTGTAAATTCTATTTAATAGACGTGAAATAAAATGAAAGTTACGATGTTAGTTGGAAATTTTTCAAATTTTCTTCGTCACTTCAGTGTTGCCATTACAATGGAAATGTTCTTATAGTAACGTAAATTATTGGATCACACTGGAACGGAAACGTCAGTCACTTGGAGTGTTCGAATTTTGTCGTACTGTGCTATTTTCTAAAGCCTGCTCACCATTGTATTTTTAGAAAGTAGAAACCTTTGATAGTCGGGTATTGACTGACTTCACTGCATTTGAGGATTACATTCGACAATAAGATATCTGAAACAAAATTGTGTTTTTGAACAGACACATGCTACTTTCATAAACTGTAGAATTCAGCTGTCACTGAATTTTGTTGTTGGGAGATCTAAAAATCCCAGGAGAGGACGAAGTTTCTTTCCCATTCCCATAAATTGAGTCGTTTTTCTCGTCAATTTATTCAAGATCGTTGTTCGGCGATCACAGGTGATGGTGAAAGGAAGAGAGTGAAGAATAAAGGAATTCCTTATGACCAAAGCTGATAAGTCAATTGAGTAATGCCCTGCAGAGCAATTTTCGAATGACTGGAATAAGTTATCGAGGATTTCATTGGCGTTGCCTTACTTCGCCCTGTTATTGGTCCACAAAAATTACGCCGTTGAGATGACACACAGAGAATAATATCCGAGCGCTTGTGTTTGAACTGAAAATGAAATATCATCTAGTATAAATTGATCTTTTCAAGAGGTACCACTCGGGCGATATTGTCATGCAGGCCTTACCTTGTACACAGCCATACAGTTCAACCCCCATTGATATCCAGTTCTGCCACTCTACTGGTTTAAAACGAATGTAACGCGCAGTAATTGGTGGGTTAAGGTCGTGATAAACCACGGTATTCTGATCTGCGTTTCCACGAAAAACCTTTCAATCAACAACATAAAACATAACAGCCTTTCAATTAAATCTTTAATGTAAGTGCATGACTGTTGACTTCCTTCAGTATAATGGTTACAAGGCTCCCTCGGTCGTATCGGGGGGCGCTGTTGTAGAAGAGGTCTCGTCGTTCAAGCTCTTAGGCGTCAACTTGTTCAATGACCTTTCCTGGGGGACGCATGTTGACCACCTGCTGAAGAAGGCTAACAGACGGTTGTTTGCTTTAAGGCAGCTCAGGAGAAGTTCTGTCCCAGCGGAAGATATCGTCTACATCTATTGCTGCCTAATATTTTCCATACTTGAGTACGCCTCTACTGCATTTGCCAATTTACCGTCCTACTTATCTAAGACCTTAGAGTCAGTGCAGAGGCGTGCTCTCGCCATTATTTGGCCAGGTCATTCGTACTCACATACCCTAATGCTAGCCGGTAATAAGTCGTATTCATAATGACAACCCCCTTTATACTGCAATGTATGCCGACGTTCGTAAATCTTCAGACCGCTACAATTTAAGATCAAATCGTACTCACTATCACTCAAAAAAGTCAACCGATCATTTTAAGAACTTTGTGACAGTCAAATAGTTGTCAGTTTAATCATACTCGTTTTTTTTATAATAAACATTATTATCATTTTAGTATTTTTATTTCTATGTACATGCTGTTTTTACTTGTATGTAGTTTAATGCATTTTGTACAGTTTTCCCCCTTTTTTCTCCTATAATTCTTCTTAATATTATAAAACTGTAATTCAGCATTCTCTGCAAGAGGTTTGAATAAACGATATTATCATTATTATTATTATTATTATTATTATTATTATAATAAAGGCTATATTATGAATATCAGTTATTACGATGTAAAAACAGACCTCTCACTTATTCATGTACCATTCTTCTAGGCGTTCCCCTCGGGGGCCTCGATGTTTTATATCATTTGCGGTGCATATTGCAAAGACTCTGCTAATGATGATCAAAAAAACATTATTTTCCTGCTTATATTAAACGGAAATCACGCGATACACGATAAATCAATTCTACCTTCGTAATGTTTTGTCCTGGGACTGTATAATTGTAGAACCTTCCTGTATTGTTGCCGTACTGCAGATTGTACTTCGTAACCCACTCCCTCTGGTGTCCATTACTACCTTGCGTTGCCACACGTATCACTTTTGTGTGCAGAACAACCAGATCAGCCTGGAGCCATTGATCCGTATCATTGCTTGCAGCTGCCCAAGATTCCGCTTTGTTAGGATGCACGAAGTAAAGTCTACCCTGGGCGGCAGAATGATTGGAATCTCTCTCTGAGGAGGCGCTTAACTGTCCATCAGAGATTTCACCGCTTTGCATACCGAGAAATCTTCCACATTCTGTTTTGGAAAGGTTTATAGACGATTTACAAAGCAGCTATAGGATAACCCAATAATTAATTAAGTGTGAAGGTGTAGTCTGATCGTCCGGGTGAGTGTAGTCCTGAGAAGGACTGTTGTCGGTGGCAGTGACTGACGTTTCGACAACCTGTGCGGAAGTCATCATCAGAGTCAAGTGAATGATTGTTGTCAGTAGAATGTTTTTATTCCAGTTCGTGTGAAATGATCGGTTGGTTTTGCCGTGATGTTATTGGCTGTAAGACTCAAGTGACGTAAGTCGGTCGTGATTGGTCTGTTTCGGTCTGTCGGTAAAGTTATGTTGTTCTTTTTCGGTCGTTTGTGATGTTTATGTCGGGAATGAGTCGTTTGTATGGGGCGGGTAGTTGTTGACATCTGTTTAGGGGAGTCTGTTCTAAGTTAGTAAACCAGCTTTCCAGAGTCAGTCGTTGAAAATAGTCAGTGCTGTAGGTGAGGCATTGCGCAGAGTCCCAGTCAATGTTGTGGTTGGTAAGTCGATGGTGTTCAGCAATGTGATTGCTGACATCACCTTTCCTCGTCGCCCGTCTGTGTTCAGTCAGTCTTGTTGTGAGGTTTCTGCCAGTCTCACAGATGTAGGAGGCTTGGCAGTCGGAACAATTGATCTTATAAATCGTTCCCTGTCTGTTCCTCGGTTCGTCTTTGTCTTTAACATTGGTTAGTAACTGACGTAGTGTGGTGATGGGTTTGTGGGCGACGCGGATATTGAAGGGTAGTAAGATGCGCGAGATGTTTTCAGACATGCCTTTTATGTACGGTATGGTTGCTGTAGTCGTAGGGGTTGCGGTGTCGTTTGTTTCGGTAGTGGTAGTGGGTCGGTGAGTGTTTCGTCGGATGAAGTCGTTGTTGTAGTTGTTCTTCGTAAAAACACGGTGAAGGTATTTGTTCTCGTCGGATAAGCTGTCTGTCGAGTCACATACTAGTTGTGCGCGTCGTGTTAGAGTTCTGATAGTTGTGGCTTTGTGTGATGTAGGGTTGTAGGATGACTCGTCTAGTAATCTGTCGGTGTGTGTCGGTTTCCTGTAAACTGTCGTTCGTAATGAGTTGTCGTTGTAGCTTACCAGGCAGTCTAGAAAAGGAAGTTTGCCATTTTCTTCGACTTCTCTGGTAAACTGTATGTCAGTGTTTTGTTCGTTAAGGTGGTTGTGGAATGCGTCAATTTCGTCGTGTCGAACGGCGGTATCGTTTGTCGGCAAGTCGAAAGGGCGCGTTCCTCGATGTTCTGCATCACAATTTCTGCTTTAACAACAGAAACTGGAGACCCCATGGCAGTGCCGTGTAACTGTTTGTAGTGTTTACCGTTGTACTGAAAGTAAGTAGACGTTAGGCAAATGTTTAGCAAGTCCATGATGTCGTCTGTCGGTAGCGGTAGTGGATCAGTAGATTGTCGGATTGCAGTCTCAGTGCATTGTAATGCTAATTGAAGTGGAATACTTGTGAACAGTGATTTCACATCAAATGACACTAGTTTGTAGTCGTCAGGTATCTGAACAAAGGCTGATAGTTTCGAAAGAAACTGTTTGGGGCTGCGTCGGTGGGAGTAACGAAATAATTTGGATATATCAACAAAGTTGAAATGGTAAATTGGCCACCGTAATGATTACAAAAGCTGACGTTTCGAGCGTTAGCCCATCGTCGGAGCGAATAGAGGAATTGTGGGTTGTGTGTGCTTTTAAAGGCAGAAAATGGAGCTACGTTATTGGTGGGTGCATGGCAACGAGAAAAACATGAATAAATTAGTGGAATGAAAAGCGTTCATTGATCCCTGTGGGATTTAGACTGCCGGTTTGAAAGATGAGCTTTTGTTCAAGATTTTTACGGCTTTCCGTGCCACCTAAGTGCAAGGAAAGACCGCAGATTGCCATATGTTGCTTAGAATGATTGGGTAAATTAAAATGTCTAGCGACTGGTTTCGATGTGTCCTTGTCATTCCTTTCCACGTCTTGAAGGTGTTCTCGGAATCGGTCACCTAGTCTTCTGCCTGTTTCGCCGATGTATATCTTTTTGCAATAAGTGGCCAATTTACCATTTCAACTTTGTTGATATATATCACCGATCACTTCACGTGCACCTCCGCCAATGTAATCTATTGCATAACTTGCACTTATTGCAAAAAGATATACATCGGCGAAACAGGCAGAAGACTAGGTGACCGATTCCGAGAACACCTTCGAGACGTGGAAAGGAATGACAAGGACACATCGAAACCAGTCGCTAGACATTTTAATTTATCCAATCATTCTAAGCAACATATGGCAATCCGCGGTCTTTCCTTGCACTTAGGTGGCACGGAAAGCCGTAAAAATCTTGAACAAAAGCTCATCTTTCAAACCGGCAGTCTAAATCCCACAGGGATCAATGAACGCTTTTCATTCCACTAATTTATTCATGTTTTTCTCGTTGCCATGCACCCACCAATAACGTAGCTCCATTTTCTGCCTTTAAAAGCACACACACAACCCACAATTCCTCTATTCGCGCCGACGAAGGGCTAACGCTCGAAACGTCAGCTTTTGTAATCATTACGGTGGCCAATTTACCATTTCAACTTTGTTGATATATCCAAGGTATCTGAACAGTCTTGGTAGCGTTAATGAAGTCTTCAGTGGATTGTAGTTTATGTCTGGATTTGTCGGTTAGCGGTTGTAGTATTGTCGTCAGGTACTTGGATAGTTGGTATGTGGGAGAGCCACAGAAAGAAACAATAGGTCGCACCGGGAAACCAGGTTTGTGTAGTTTCGGCAAACCGTAGAGTTTCGGTGGCTGTGGTACCGAGCACCTCAGTCGATAGTACCGTTGGGTGTCAAAGGCGTTCGTTTTCTTGAGTGTCAGTAGTTTACTGTTGAGTTTACGTTGAAGGGCAGGAGTTGGGTCACGTTTGAGTTCTTCGTAGGTTCGTTTATCGTTAACTAGTGCGTCCATTTTGTCGTGATAGTCAGTTTTGTACATAACAACAGTAACTCGTCCTTTGTCGGCTGGTAGGATGACTATGTTCTCGTCGTTTCTCAGTCGTTTCAGTGCGCGTTGTTCGTCTTTAGTCAAGTTGCTGTCATGTAGTGACGTTGATTGTATAGTGGAGGCAATTCTGCTATATAGTAGAGGCAATTCATCCATTTTTTTTATAAGATCAATTGTTCCGACTGCCAAGCCTCCTACATCGGTGAGACTGGCAGAAACCTCACAACAAGACTGACTGAACACAGACGACAACTACACGACCAACTGAAACAACTGATACCAACTGACTTACTTGACACCGTTACGACAATTGCCGACAAACGAGCCAACAAGACGAATGAACGCGCCCGCACTGGACATCAACAAAAATTGACACGACTGCTACGAGACAAAGAAGAGAGACGAAGCAAACCGGACGACAACTGGGTAAGTAACATTTCTTCTCGTTCCTTAGACAAGACTGAAACTCGGGTACTATCATACGGACTAAAACACTCAGTAAGACCTAAACGCATACCGACTGAGGCTATTGTATCTAGTGTTGAGGCGGCCCTGTCTCGGCAACGAGAACTATCTGAGCCGACCAAGGATAACATCAGAAGCAGAATTGCCTCCAATCATTTACCGAATTAATTAAGTGTAGTTTATATTAAGCTAAAACTGTCTTTAACATAATTCCAGAAACTTTCAACGAAATGAAGAACCTTAAAGAACTCCTATGATCAGATCAACTGTGGCGCAGAGTCCTTTAATGTCTCAAGCTTATTAGAGGAAAACTGCAAATAGTTTCGTTCGAGGGAAATTTAGAAGCAATTTCTGGGACGCACCCGACAGTCATCGTCTTTGTTAACCACTTACGTTTTTTATGTTTTTAGTACGGCTGATTCAACTTTTAACTTTCAATTTTCTTCACCTAGTTTTTCTTGACAACGGGATCTTTTATTCGACACAATACAAAACAGAAACGATTGCTCAGTTTACGCAATTAGCCGGGTAGATACAATGCGTATCAGCATTGGAAGACAGCCGTCTTCCTTACCTTTCACACATCCATACAGTTCCACTCTCATTGATATCTTATGGTTCCACTTCAGTGGTAGGAAACGTATGTACCTTGCTGTGATTGGTGGGTTTAGGTCGTGATAAACAACACTGTTCTTGTCTGTGTTTCCATTAAACTCCTACATCAAGATAAATATGAAATATGAATGGTGCTCGTTTTGTTTTAAAATGTACTTTACGTGCTTGCGTTGTATACATAAGAACTTGCTAACTACTATCTATAAAATAACATACTGCAATGATTTCACGAGTAAACCGATTCGATTTGACTCGGGAAATTCATCCCATACCACGGTACGGTAAAATTAAGACGAACTTTTTCTAAAAATATCAATCTGAGATTAATCAAAAGCTGGATAGATGAGAGTTATACCCGGGCAAAGAAAATGGTAAAAAGTATGAAACTTTACGATCGTTTTATACATTGCAACAAATCGAGCAATGAAGCTCTGACTGCAAGGAGCGGTGCTTATCCTAACAAAAAGTACTGCTTGTCCTAACAATTTTGACTTTGCGACGCACAATAAGCAGCTCACGTTTCAAAATATTCTACCACCTCGGATCTGTTTTACCTTAACTGGGGTTTCTCCTTGTTCCCTGTAGTACTGAAATCTCACTCCATAATTGCTGTATTGTAGCTTGTACATCTCCACCCAGTAACTTTTCTGATGGGATCCTTGTGTTGCTACTAGTGTTACTTTAGTGTGTTGAGCTCTAAGATCTAGCTGGAGCCACGGATTTGAATCAGTCCTATCAGCTATCCAAGTCTCCCCAGCGCCATGTAATCTTGTGTTTTTTACGGTCTTCCCTTTATGGGATGAGACACTTATCTGCTCGTGTTTGATTGCACCACTTTCGATACCAAGTGTTTCTTGACAACGCAAATCTATTTCAAAACAAAAAGAAACTTTAAACTACCAATTTAAAATAGCAAAGTGTTGCAACTACTTATTATCCTGCTCACTGCTCACATGCAATTAGTAGATATGTCGCATTACTTCCACAGCCATGTTTACCAGTCAAACACTCGTCTATATCTGGAAAAAGAAAGTGATGAACATCATAGATAGTTGGCTCCTTTGAGAAGATTTAAAAAGCTTTTCATTACGTTATATCTTTTCTTGATAATGGGGTCATGTCTGAATTTTGGCGTAAAAATTCGTACTTAGTTTCATTGACATTTACTTCAATAAAAAGAAACTGAGAAACTACAAGTGGCCTAGAGGTTGACCGAAGACATAAGGAAAAAATGTATCGAAAAGATGGGGGAAAAAGGTCATGAACCCGCATCCAGTACCCCTTTTCTTAATGACATAGCTTATGCTAACCGTGATCATTTTCACCGTAAACCTTAAAAGACAAAAGCTCCCAGCTATGATATTCTGTGACTATTAAAACTGTTGAGGTTCTAGCGATTGTTTGACACTCATCCCTTTCAAATAAGTCTGCCCAATCACCGGAACGAATTTCAACTTGGGGGAGGAGAGTGTGGAACTCGTCACTTATATTCAATGTTTCTGCCCTAATAAAAGTATGAGATTCCTTACCCTCATCACAATCATGGCCTTCAAATCCAGATCCATCAACACACAAACACTGATAATCTCTGTCTGTAAACCCAGCTTGGCATGTTGCGTTATTCTTGCAGGGATTTTCCGCGCAAGCATTCTTAAGGAGAAAAGGAAGAGAGAAACTTAAAATGGTATTTCGGCAGGCATGACAGGTTCCTCGCGTCTGTTCATTTATTCCCGTCGCAAGCAGGGAATTTTAAAGGAAAGGAGAAGTGGGTGAATCCTTTGGTCTCGTATCAAAGCTTTCCCGTGGTACAGAATTAGAATTGCCTAGTGGTTATTACCTTGTCAGTATGTAACTTAACGTACTACTACGTGGAGTGGAGTAATATATAAATACAAATACAAATACAAATAAATACAAAGCTTTCCTGGACAAGGACGGGAGTATTACTTATAGCTCTTAGAATTAATCCTCACCTCAGCTCCGCGGTAAACATAACTTTTGTTTTTCACTAGGTCTCCATCGTGTTCAATGGTTGCATTATTCAGTTCACACTTGTGTTTTTCAGGCGCTTGCAATTGTTTTATCGTATGAAAGTTATAACTGACGCAGTTAGGTTCCAGGTAGCATTGTAGCATGCAGATATCCTCGTCAGCAACGTCAACAGTTCGAACCGTGTGATTCTCCAGTCGGTACTCAGGTTTAGGAAAACTGGTAAACTTCAAATTGCGGCAATTACCTAGAGAAAAATTGTGTTAAGTTAGAAAGCTGCTAACAAGCATTTCTACTGACAAGCACTTCTACTTAAATTGGGACTGTACAGCAGTGTTAGTACTGTATGAGTCTCGCTTTGGTTTGGCTTTTGGCTTTTGGCTTTACGTTAAACACCAGTAGAGTTATTTTTATTTATATTCTGAATGATCATAGCAAAGTTTAACTTCTTTTTGATGCGATCAGCTATTGTGATCGATCGACTCAGTGATCCACGCCGAAGTCTATAAACTACTCGTGTTGGTATGTAGAGTGATTCGTGTTTATCACGTACGTAATAATGGTCGTCTCGTCCAAGCTTGTTTAGTTCGTTAAAAACGATTACGTTTTCGCGGAACTTTTTGTTTGGTCTCACCTCAAAACTCATTTCATGAAAAGCGTGTGTTGTTATGTAGCGTGACTTCAGATTTGAACTATACTGCGTATTATGAATGAAAAGTGAAAGTTTTTATTAACTCTTTTAATACCTATTCAGGTGCTGGGTTTTTATCTCTAAAAATGTATTAAAAGTTTACTTCCACAGTGTGGATCACCAGGAAACGAAACGCTGAAATGTATGCTCTAGCATGCACATTATAAGACTGAGCGTAATTGAGTATAATAGGAACAACAAATCCTAAAATGTCACATTTTGGTCAAGTGAAAAGGAAATACGATACAAGGAACTGTGACCAATGATGCGACTGCTTTCCAGAGTCTGATTTCAAACTAGCAAGTGATAGCAAATCTTGGAAAACTATGAAGGAAAGTAGAAAGCCTTGTGCTATAGTGCTATAGGAAGAATGTTCGAAAAGCTTCTTTTTCTTTATTTATTCTGGACATACCACAAGGGTGAAGTCGGCATTTTCATATTATCCTCTTTAAAAGCGTGTTTTCGAAAATTTGCGTTTTCGATGGACAGCTGTATTATCCAGATTTGTGCTGATGGTAGGCTATACTGTAAGAATAAGTTTGTTTTTTTCAAATTTACCCCACTAAGTGAAAGCGCGGACTCAAAATTAGGTGTTGAATTTGATTCAGCTTGAGGCCGCAAAATTTTCCTGTCAGTCAAAACGGGATGTCTGCATCACTGTTAAAGATGAATTCCTTTTCAAAACTATGTCCGCTGTAGTGAACACGTCCATGAATTTCTATCACACAGAATCTTTTCCTATATTCGAAAAATGCTGTCCAACATCTTTATTTACATCAAAGTCAAATAAAGTTGATATCTTTTTGAGACCAAGAAAATTTACTGACATCACTGTTCATCATGAAATTTCCGATCTTCGGAGTTCGCAATACTGATGCCGCCGGACATTCATTGTGGTTCTGTCCTCGTGTACCGGTTCACAAGAGCCGATACAAAAGACCAAATAATACACGACAGCTAACCAATGACCGGCTAAACAAAGAAAGAACGATGGTAATTCCCTTGTGAACCGGTACACCAGGACAGAACCTTCATTGTTTTATGAAATAACTCATAGATCTTAAAAATCCGTCCACAGTTCACAATGAAACCTGTGTTCAACGACAAAAAGACTCCGCTCTGTTTCGATATACGCGTCAGATCGTGCAAAACAAAGTCGTGTTTGTCATCTTTGTTCTCGCGCTTGAAGAAGTTGAAAACCTGATTCTATAGTTTTTGAAAATAAAATATCATAAGGAAATCCACAGATCGACGGCCACCAATCTCCGTTTTGATCAAACAGGACTGCGTAAAAAAATTTTTAACAATTTTTATCCTTGAAACCACCTGTTTAGCTTGAAAAGCCCTTTTTAGGAAGTAACAGTGATAAGATGATGCATGTGAGATCTACCAAAAGCCGAGTTTCAATACAAATAACATGTTTAAGCCCAAAGGTAAAAGCTCTGCTGCTTTCTCTTTTCTCTTGAATTTTTTCCACAAAACGTTATTTTTAAAAAACTATATTACCTGACTTAAAAGTTTCGCTTCATTTGATCCAGCCGAACTGTTTTAGTTGAGTTCACTAAGACTTCCCACTTGTTTTAAAATTCGTAGATCTGCCAGTGGCCGCTTATCCATTGCGCGGAATCGAAAAGTCGAGAACGTTTATGGACAGCATTACAGAGACGTATTTAAATGTTCTGAGTTAAACTGTCCCTTTCGGCTAATACAAGAAGCATGTTCTCTTAAAATTTTATTCTGAACTTATAAAATGCGTACGTTGTATATACTATGCCTGTCCAGGGCCAAAACTATTTGGTTGAAATAACTTCAATTTCTTTTATACTTCTTAAAGAAGCCTGTGCGAATATTTCAAGACTTAGTTATGCTAATAAGGATAATAAAAATGGAACATAATGACTTGGTAAACTTTTGAAAAGTACTCAGACATGAGTTAGGACATAACTGTAGGAAAATCTCACCTTGTCCTTCTGGTATTAAGGAAGCCAAAACGGCGAGAACGAAGCAGTAGAATACAAAGAGCATGTTTCCTAGAAAATGCCCGCTGTACTTCAGGCGAACAATTACGGCGAGTTTTTCAACCTTATGCCGGAGAAATATCAGACAAATTGAGACAGCTGAAGTTTAATATGCGTTCAAATACACAACCTTCTCTGTTTAATTATGGGGTTGTCAGTGGTTGCCACAAATGAATAAGTTTCTCTGGGATGTAGTTGGTTGGTGAAATTCGATTATACTTAATGCATATCGGTGACCTTCAATTTGAATTTTAGGGAAAGTTGTCCTTTATGTGTTAATCTATTCTGGCTTAATTATCTCTGTAGGGGTGCAATGTATGGCGATAAGTTACTTGAAAATGTTTTAACAAATGTTTCTACGCTCTCCTTATCTACCCAAACTTGACCGCAAAATAAAGACGACCAAACTATCATAACTAAACACGTAGAACTTTCATACAAAATCCTGAAGTAACACAGAAATTCTTCAGGCGGTAGAAACTTGTTTGAAAGGATCATTGGTCTTTCGGTTCTATATAGTTCCTAGCATATCCCGTATATCCCTGACAGCATTATTTTTGAAAATAAAACATCTCAAGGAACTCAACGAATCGACGGTGAACAATCTCCGTTTTAATCAAACAGGATTGCATGAAATTTTTTGAACAAAAATTTTCTTGAAAACCACCTGTTTAGATTGAGAAGCCCCGGCTCTTTAGGAAGTAACAATGATTGGATTTATGTATGTATGTATGTATGTGATTCAAGCTTAGTTTCTTTTCTCCAGAGGCAAAGTTTCAATCCACAAAGTCCTCAGATTTTACCAACAGCCTAGTATTAATACAAATAACACGTTTAAGCCCAAAGTTAAAGGCACTGGTGCTTTTCCTTTTCTCTATATTTTTTCTCTTCAGGTAGGGTTTGAAAATTAAAAATTTTTCACAAAACGTTAGTTCGCTTGTAGTGACGATACAAAGGACCTCCAGTGATAATTTCGCTATCACTTGGTATCGAAAATTTAAAAACGTGCATGGACAGCGTTGTAGAGACGTGATTAATCATTCTACCGTATACTCTCTTTTGGCTACTCCAAAAATCATGTTCTCCATATTCTTCATCTTGTTGCTCGTAAATAATTTGTTGTAAAATGAATTCGGCAAATGTTGAACGTACTGTAAAATTTGAATAAAGGCTGATAGTTTCGAAAGAAACTGTTTGGGGCTGCGTCGGTGGGGGTAACGAAATAATTTGGATATATCAACAAAGTTGAAATGGTAAATTGGCCACCGTAAGTGGCCAATTTACCATTTTAACTTTGTAAAATTTGAAGGTTATTTCATACCATCCAAAGGAGAAAACTATTTGTCATGATTGAGGTAATTTGTTATAGCTAGCAACACTGGAAGTTTGTGTGAATATTTCAAGGCTTTGTTATGTTAATAAGGATAATAACAATCTATAATAATAAATTTTTAAATAGTACTCAGACTTGAACCAGGACATAATTATAGGAAAATCTCACTTTTTCTTCTGCAGGTATCAGAGAAGCCAAAACGGCGGGAACGAAGCAGTAGAATGCAAAGAGCATGTTCCCAGAAAATGCCCGTTATAATTTTCTCGAGTCAGGCAATTTGAGCTAGCTGAAGTTTAATCTGCGCTCAAATACACCTCATTCTTTCTTTATTTATAAGGTTGTCAAGGGTCATTTCTTATGACTCTTTCCCCTTGTTATGTTGAGTTGGAGAACCCAATGCAGCCGTTCTTAGCGTTCAGCGCGCTAAAAGTTGCTTGTATTTTCGATCAAAGTGTGAGGAAATATGCTTCGTAATGTTAGATTGTAGTTGTACCTTTTTATTCAGCGGTCGCCACATGTACCTGTTCAGACACACAAGGTACTCGAGTACCATACCGTAAAAACGACATTTGGTAAATTCTCGCTTGTGCAACTTGAAGTTTGTTTGAATCTTTTCTTCTTTGGAAGCTTTGCTAACATGGTTTGTGTATAGAGATTACTCCGCGTTTACGATTTTTATTTACGAATTGAGCAGTATAAGCCCTCAAGGATTTCATGGTAATTCAAACTCCTAAGTTTACAAGGCCAACCAAGGGGAAATATACATTAAATTTTAATTTTACAGGTATTTGTATAGTTTCTCTTTACGGTTTCTGGAAGCTTAACCGTCAACCGTCCTTTCGATCTTCGGTTAACCATTGGTGCTACAATTACTTTTATATTTATCTATTATTCCAAAAAAAAAATTAAAATTAGCCTGACCAACATTTCTCTACAAGTGGTTAAATGAGTGCGAATAAAATTTGAACGTTCCCTCTTACTTTTTCTAACGCTTTTTTTGAAAATCTGCTATCCGAGTTTGCATGCCGACCTAAGCAGGAGTAAAAAAACATCACCATGCTTTGAAAAATTTATCTACAGTCACAAAGACACGCGGGAGGTTGCAAGACCTGTCAAGGAGTTACAAACAAATCCCGATGTTTTGCTAGATTTGACTAAACTCACAAAGACATACAGGAAGTTGCAAGCCCTGTGCAAGAGTCACATACAAATTCCGATGGTTTTCTAAATATGACTAAACTCACAAAGACCTCCGGAAGGTTGCAAGACTTGGAGAGGCACCATTACGCAAATAAAATGTTTTGATCATCATCTTGTCGTAGTTCACCTCCACATCTCCCATGCATACTTTACTCTTATTTCATCAATTTTCCCTTCAGCCTTTCACATTTTTTAAAATAAACTTAGAAGCAAAATAACTTGGAAAGTGTTAAACTTGTATGCTACGCATGTAAAACATGCGTAGCGTACAAGTTATCATTGATTTCCCGTCAGCAAATCAATGATAAGTCATTAGCAAACCGCGTAAGCTATCAAGATATTCGCAAGAATATCGTCTAAATTAATGGCGATGTACCTGAACACGAGTGTCCATCGCCAGTGTATCCCTCTCTGCAAGTACAGTGATAGGAACCCACGGTGTGTTGGTACAGTATCCATTGACATCACAAGCATTGTTTCCACTGATGCATTTATCTTGATCTGGTTAGTTCAAGAGAAAGGAAGAAGTCATGATTTCATAAATGTTAATAAAGCAGAGAAATAGCCTTACACAGTACTAAATTGACAATCACTGCCATAAAACAAGAATTAATTGTCTCCCAGCAAAATAGACCGTGTTTACCAGCAATATTGGAAAAATAATTTTTTTTTCAAATTCTTGTATAAACTCATAGTGTATAAACCCATAGTGTCTTAGTGGTCGATTCCAATGACATTTATTTGCCGTCAGTTGAATTGAATTCTCTTCGTATTCTTTAAGCGAAAGATGAGCTAATAGACAGCATTACCATATTAGCTTCTGTGTGATTAATTCGAGCGACGTTCTGTCAAGTTTGCGAATATCTTCTCGATTTAAATAGTTTCAAAAAGTCAAACTCATGACCTACTTTCTTCGGGTAATGTCGAAAACGCATTGCACAAGAATTGATCACAAAAAAGAAACTTGTGGAGCTGGCAGTTGTGCACTGAATAAAGAGTCCGGCTGTTTTCAGCCCTTTCAGGTTGTGGCGTTGTTAAGGTTAATAACTTCAAAAGCATCGCTTTTTTAGGTTTGCAATGGCATTTCTTCAAGACAGAAAATTAAGTATTGGATCGCTTGGCGTTAAATTAATATATTATCACAAATGATTCAAACTCCCCTAAAACAGAACAACAGAGTTCTATATAGTTAAAGTTTGGAATTTGCAAAAAGTCCGTCGCATGAAGCAGCTTCAATTCCAGTTTTCGATCGTACTCTTCTTAAAAGTTTTATCGATCCTTAGGGCGCCAAATTTGTCGAGGTGGCATATTTCGTCAATGACGTGTATTCTTTTAAGTGTTGCTTCCGTAGTAGTCTGATAAACGGAGTGTGAGTGTGTTACCTGTGAAGGGGTCTAACTCGCTTGTCTTCACTAGTCGGTACCTGGACGTAATCTAAACATCTTTAAGGTGAAACAACATTTGACTAGTCGATTTTCACATTTTAAACATTGCTTCGACAACGCCTTTTGTGAAAGTTGAAATAATCTGCTCATATAATTTTCTGGGCTCCGGTCTGTCCTAAATTGAGGACATGTTTTTCCTAAATAAATAAATTTCCAGCTGTTTTTTTTTTAATAACCTCGAGCATTTTTCTCAATCAGACATTTTTCGTAATAATAACTGGCCACAAGATTGCCTTTTGTTATGAAAACTTATGTGGAAAGAAAAAAAGAAGCTAATTAATTCCCCCTGCGACTCATACGCTTTTTTTTTAAAACTAATGCACCCAACCAACGACTGAATAACAAAATAGAGTAGAAGGTAATTACCCCTATAAGGTGTTTTTTGGCAATGTGAATTCAATCCTACTGTCAGGGCTCGATTGAAGATCACGTTGGTGAAGAACCCTTACTAAGTGGTTAGAAAGCAAACCACTTATGTGGCAAGTTAGAGGTGGTTTGCAACCAATCTCTAGAGACACAGGTAACAATGGTGAAAAGAACAAATGCTGGTGGACGAACAAGTGGAGCTAAAGAGATATCTATTTTTTACGTCCACCAACGTGGCGGCAATGACGTAACGTGCAAACCACCTACACATGACAGTTTTTAATAACTGGCATGTGATCTCTTCAGTGGTGCCAAATCAAAACTACTGATCGCATGAGACTTGCTGCCATCAACGTCAGGTAGAGGTCCATTGGTCCCATGAGAATTTAACATTTTATTGCGAAACTTTAGAAAGGCTGTGTCAGGCAAAGCCATTTCAACAAGCCTTTCGGCGTTTTTTTCAAATACAAAGGTCTACCAATAGTCGTCTTGTCCATTGTGCGGCATGGAAAAGTCGAAAATGTTCATGGACATCATTGCAGAGACAGAAAACTTGCAGAGACAGAAAACTTGCATAGAGAGCATCGTAGACGTGCCTATTTTTTGTAAACTTTCATTTAGGCTACCCCAAAATTATAACCGTTTCTAATCTCATTACTGCGAAAAAATTGGTTGCAAACTGAATGCATGAACTTCCTGAATTAGCTTCTTGCGATCCACTAACCCGCTGAAAAAATTTGAATACAGAAGCTTGTACATGAATATATGTGAACTGACAATTAAGAAAAAGAGGCCTATTTTCTTTTTTCTTTGCAAACTTCAGTATCCGCTAAACCATGATGAAGGAGTTACTTACTCTTCTGCAAGTTAGCTGAGAGGTCATCATTTTGAAATTTCTGTGTAATTTCCCTGCCAGGCGGTAACCCTGAAAGGTTACAAACGAAGCAGACAGGCCTTCCATTAAAAATTATCTTGAAAGGAAGGTTTAAATTCATTCGCATCATATTTGTACAATACGTTTACAAATGTTTCCTCTTTCTAGTTCAGTTTTTTTCATGTACGCGCTGATTATGGAGGGTCTCAATGGGATGATGGCTTTTACAGCTAATGGTTAACGTTTTGACCATTTTACGTTTAACGCCGTTTTTTTCTGCTACGGTTAACAGAACTATTAAAAATTGATTTTAATTATGTTTAAAATGTACGACTCAACCGTGTACTCAACCGTGTAGTTAATCTACTTGCCAAAGAAAAGGCAAATTAACTAATCGCGAATATTGTATGGTAAATCTACTATCTTGATCACTGAAAAAAGGACAGTTGGATTAGGGCAATGAAAGGAGTCACTTGATAAATGAATAACTCTACCTTAGGCAACTTGACACGCCGGTAAGCGGGAAAGCAAAAGGCAGTTCTACCGATGGTGTTCACAGGGCTTGTGCGACTCCTGCCATTCGCTAGCTCTTTTAAATCTTCTGCCCTCAAAGTTAAGCTCTTATTAGGATCTCTCTTAATGACTTTCCTTTGCGATGTGATACTAAGGGTTAGTTTTAGGATGTCCTATCTCATCCGTATGTTCTTGAGGTTTGGAAAAGCCGGATGAGCTTGTGTTACAGGAGGCAATATTTTTCTTCTTTCCGCGTGCTATTTTCTTTTTTTTTTTGTAACATTTCTCTCCCGCAGAAGATAACTGCAGATATGTTCCTCAATGTAAAGTCTTGCATGGCACTTGCAAGTAAATGAATCACAGCGTAAGTTATGTCCCTATTAACAGAAAGTACCGCAGCATTACTTTCTTTTAGATACACCAGTAATAAAATGTTCTTAAATTCTATAGATTTCATGACTCTAAATGGTGCTCTGATTGAGCTTATTTAAAATCATGATTAGTTATGATTCTAGATCGTGTATCGTAATTAGTAATTGATAGTTAATCGTTGTAGACCTCTGTCTTCGAGAAGCCTCCTTCGAGGAAAGTCGATAAAGTATGTATTGATTTATATGTATTTAGGTTCAAGTAGTTACCACCAAAGATATATCAGTTAGGCCCGTTTCAAACGTCGAACTTTACATGTGCCGAACCTACTAATTAGGTTCGGCACATGTAAAGTTCGACGTTTGAATCAATTAGGATCGACGCTTTTGTATTAGGGTCGACTCTGCCGTTCTATTCGACTGAGCTTGTCGAATAGAACGGCAAAAGATCGACTTCGATTCATACGTCGATCTTCACAGGTGCCGATCTTAATGCATACATTATAAATATATTAAATTTGTAATTTTTTCCCCACAATCCCACTAGCTTTTAGGTAGTTGCCATGCGCATAAGATTACATTCGATGTGAAATGGGGTTGACAGGCCTACACGACTTCTCAGCCCGTGTTTAGAATAGCCTATTCAAAGTTTTGCCCTCATGAGTATGTCTTTGAGCGACCGTCCTCTTTTGTAAGACACGAGGGGCAGTCTTTTGTATATTTCGCTCAGTAGTGGTTGTATTTCTATTAAATGCCAGTTTCTCATGAGAATTTGCTTTAGGTTTGGCACTGATGGTTGCTATTGTGTAACAAAAGGCAAGATTCGTTGGTTCATCTTCTGTTTCTATTGAAGAGCTAGTTTCTTGTTTTTGAAATTCACCTCTGAGAGGGTTGTGTTAATGAGGTCCTCTGGGTAGCCTCTCTTCAGCAAATGCGCTTTGAAATTTGCGATTTTCTCCTCGAATATTGTTTGAGAGGAGTTTGTTCTGAGAAGTCTAAGGGCCTCCCCTTTTATGAAGCCTTTTTTAACTCCTTGAGGGTGACAGGAACTATAATGTGTATAATGAAATGTCTCAGTTTGTTTAAAAGGAGTACGCACATCAAGGACTGCGTCTTTTTCGAATCGTTCGCTTTGTAGATGTAGGTGTCCAAGAATGTTGTTTCCTTATCGGAAATTTCAGCCGTAAATTTTATTGTTGGATGATGATGGTTAGCTCAATTGGTAGGGCGCCGGAATGTTGTGCGGGAGGTCGAGGGTTCAAGCCCCGGCAGGACCAACACTCAGCGTCTTAAAATAATTGAGAAGAATTTGCTGCCTTTCTATAACGTCAAGAAATGGTTAGATATTCTAGTCTTCTCGGATAGGGACGAATGAATGGAGGTCCCATCTCCTGCAAGGTTGGGGTAAGAGACGTTAATTTCCCACGCACGAGGTTACTGTGTGATGGATGTCCTCCACTGGGGTGGTTTGGGTGGGTTTATTAGAGGGCCATGTGTTAGAAAACTCTTTACTGGGTTAATCATGTATCTGCCCTCTCGAAACAAAGAATATTGTATTGTAAAGAACATTGTATTGTATTATATTGACCGAGAAATCCGAAATGTTTTCTTGAATCTTGCCTCCGAATAGTTGTTCCGAGCATTCTCCCACCATTCAGCGCTTCTCCTCAACCGACGACAGGAGCGAGACACAGGAGTGATGTTGTTTCGTTGTGATGAAATAAACAACACAGCAAGAAAACAAGCATTTAAAACTCTCCTCCTCTGAGCAACTAGGTGGTTTAACGCCATTTGCATGTTAAGGCGCCTTCTTCTTCCTTCACGGATGGCATTAGCGATGAGAAATTCTTCCGAGTTATTTCCCGCGCGGTTTTCCGAAAACTCCGCCATGTTGAATCCTCTTGGGTTCATATCAGTAACCGCTGACCGTAACGGTTTTATTTTGTTGTTGCGCCATTTTCGATGAGCCTCGTCTTTCGCGACAGGCAGCTTAAAAATTCCTATTCCCTTCGATCGTCTGCACGATCCGAAGCCAAGGACGGAGCAGTTGACCCTTGGCATCACTTACGAATCCTCTTAAGATAATATTTCAGTTAGATTATTTTTAGATCATCCGTAAAAAAAGAATAAACTGGAAGCACTTTGTGCAGCTTCGCGGTCACGTGACATGCCATGAACCAACACAAAGAGTTCCATCGTTTGAAGTTCGCCGGCTTTCATAACCAGTTCCCTCTATTAACTCTGGTTCAACTGACGTCTGAATCAACTGTCGAACTTAATTATTTGGGTTGACCCAAATAGGTATTAGGTTCGGCACATGCAGAGTTCGACGTTTGAACCGGGCCTTAGAGGCTCATTGTAGGTTTTAGGCTGAATATTTCCTAATAAAGAGTTCATTATTCCTCTCTATTGATAGGTCACAAGTAAATTCTAAAATGTTTCTAGAATACTTGATCTTGAGTACTTTAATGATTCCTCAATCTTCCTGCCCATAACACATATTTTATAATCATGCAGCCAACATTGAGCTGCTTATCGTTGTATTTTCAGAACTATGAACAGGTTGGAAAAAGGAAAAAGAGAAAAACTAGAAGAACTGAAGCGAATTTTAACAAATGTCTATTTGAGTTGTTTAAATATTACTCAATAATTTCAAGATATAAACAAAGTTGAAATGGTAAATAACAGGCAGCCCAGGCTCACTACTGGAAAAGCGGACGTGACTCTTACCGTGTTGCGCAACGTTTTATATTTAGAGACGTTTGTATGGGATGTTATCGGTTTGCCTTAAAAGAGAGAAAAAAATCTCTTGTTTTGAAATAAAATGGGCTTAGCTTATTGCCTTGTTGTTTTCTCTGTTGATTCCTAGCGTCTCAGGCCATTTTGAAGCGTTTTCGGCGAGTCAGCGCTATGTTGGTGTTCAACTGCTAAAAGGCCGGAAACCTATTTTAAAAGTGTCCGTCGCCCGAAGCGAATAATTCCGCCAAAAAATTACCACCAGTCTCGATTCCTCCAGAAAATCAAAGCAGAGATGTTGCAGTTCCATTTCCATTCACTCGATTCCCAATTCCTTCCACAGATCTTTCACTAGCGAGGCTTTTATCTCCAGATCGACAAACAAACCAGTTAGCTCCCCTGGTCCCCTCGAGAGGTTTTGACAAGAAACCAGTGGTGTAGCCATGGGTACACAAAAACCAATGGTGTAGCCATGGGTACCAAAATGGGACCTAGCTATGCCAATCTTTTTGTAGGTTTTGTCGAACACTAATACAACGGCTCCAAACCTGAACTCTACGGTCGCTACATCGACGACTGCATCGGCGCCACTTCCTCTACCAGAGAGGAGCTGACTCAATTCATAACCGCAGTCAATTCTTTTCACCCGGCTCTGAAAGAGACATCAAACTTTCAATTGAAGGCAACGGTTTATGCACTAGTGTGTTTAACAAACCTACAGACTCGCATAATTACTTGTTGTATTCGTCTTCGCATCCATCTCACGTTAAGAGCTCCATTCCTTTTTCTCAGTTTCTAAGACTTCGTCGTTTATGTAGTGATGACTCTGATTTCCACCACAAATCAGAGTCAATGTGCCAGTTATTCGATAAACGTGGTTACCCTGATTCTGTCGTTCAAGCGGGTTACCACCGCGTCCTTTCATTCACAACACTGAGAAAATATTGGGACCCAAACGATCCATTAAGATCACCGATCACTTCACGTGCACCTCCGTCAGTGTAATCTATTGCATAACTTGCACTTACTGCAAAAAGATTTACATCGGCGAAACAGGCAGAAGACTAGGTGATCGATTCCGAGAACACCTTCGCGACGTGGAGAGGAATGACAAGGACACATCGAAACCAGTCGCTAGACATTTTAACTTACCTAATCATTCCAAGCAACATATGGCAATCTGCGGTCTTTCCCAGTTACACTTAGGTAACACGGAAACCCGTAAACTCTTGAACAAAAGCTCATCTTTCAAACCGGCAGTCTAAATCCCACAGGTATCAACGAATGCTTTTCATTCCACTACTTTATTCGTGTTTTTCTCGTTGCCATGTTCCCGCCAATCTCGTAGCTCCATTTCCTGCCTTTCAAAGTACATACAACCCACAATTTCTCTATTCGCTCGGACGAAGGGCTAACGCTCGAAACGTCAGCTTTTATAATCGTGATTGTGGCCAATTTACCCTTTCAACTTTGTTGATTTATTGAAATTATTTCGTTACCCCCACCGACGCAGCCCCAAACAGTTTCTTTAGAAACTATCAGCCTTTATTCATAAATATTACTCAGTTTTAATAGACCGGCCCAGCTTGTCTATTAAAGTGGGGCGTAACGATTATTGTTCCACAGAAATATGTTTGTATTTGTTATTTGCTTTTGTTAGAAAAAACTTTTCTTAGATCCTGAAAAAAGTTTTTAAAGACTTTTGTTTAGTCAGGAAAATATTTCAACAGGGAGTCTATTTCGATTAGACCCTGCATGAAATAAATTACAGACATTATGAAAATGCTTGAATGATCAAAACTACATGTTCAAAGCCTGAATACGTTTCAAATTTGATAAGTTGTATTTTGAGGAACAAGCAGACTTATTCTATTGACTGAAATTTCATAAGACCAAGAACTCCAAACAATTCTGTCTTGTATTTTAAATTTCAAAGTTCAGCTAAGAAAATCTCTATAAAGATTTCCACTCTCTCACGAAAACGAGTCAGTCCTTTAGCCGGTAAAAAAAGGAATGTAAATTGATTCAATTTTGTGAATTTGCCTCCATCAGGACAGAAAGTATCCATAAAATATTTTAACGCTTTTCTCAATAATTGGTCTGTCCGGCGATAGAAATGAATAATTTTATGGAGATTACTTAAAAAAAAAACAGACTTTAGCGAACCGTTGTTATTAAAAAGATTGTCTCATTATGGGTAAGAAGCTGAAGTAGGTGGAAATAATTCACTGTTGGGGATCGAGCTTTAGCATAGATGCAAACGCCGACTACAAGTATTGTATAATAAACTGCAAAACGCTTATTTTGGCATAGTTAACCAAATGTTACAGCGAGCATGAGGTTCTTAATAACTACGAATGAAAATAATAACAACGTCTGGCTTTTGAAAGCATCTCAGAAACATTGGTGCTAAAGCTTGCTATTGGTAGATTTAAAAATTAAGAGTTACTTATTCCATCTGAGTAAGTCAATGAATCAAACATCCATTCGACAAACTCCTGCAGCAAGGAAAACGTTTGAAACAAGTCGACCAAATAAAGACAAAATTACATCTGTAGTGCTGTTTAATTCACAACTGTGTGAGTACATTAGACAAGCATTACACATTAGGGTCTGGTATAATGAAATAAATTCAACCACTTTTAGTTGCTTGAGTTCTTTTGCTTTTTTTTTAATTTTTTAGACCTTCCGTCTTTGTTGGAAGTCATTGGCCCATTCACATCGCTATTTTTCTGTTTTTATTTCCAAGAGGATTTGTTGTCGACCGTTTTACACACAGTTTTGTTAATCTTCACACATAGAACAAATTGCTTATAAATTAACTTTACAACCTGAGGGAAATTCGGATAAAATGATGGAGAGTAAAAGAGGGACCAACTTGAACTCTAAGGTCTGCCCAGATCTATCGCAAGTAAAAATAGAACACTTAACAACTGGGTATTACTAAAACTTACACCAGTGTTAATGCAGTCCACATCTATATGCGACAATCCATGCCACTCAAATACAAATACAACTAAATGAAAAAAAAATGATCACGTAAGTAACAAGTATTATATTAGGGGAGCATTCAGGGAAAGTACGCCACCAAAGAGAAACTGAAACGCGTGAAAAGTTCCAATAGGCTGCACTTTCTGATGAATTATTTCGGTGCTTCTGCGAATCTGCAAGTAAATAGATTGTTACGCTGCTTTATCTGAGAATTCCTTGTTTACACTAATACACCAATGTGCCATAAGCTATAATTTGTCTTTCTAAGAATTACGAGATTGTGTGGAATACCGCGACTATATTTTGTGTGAAAATTGTTGCTATGTGTATTGATCACTTGACAAGGTTGATAGTCACTCTACCATTTCCAGCCACATTATAACAACATTCATTTTCCTGATTTGTTCCACTATTAAAAGATCCGCCTCCTCCGCCACAAGAGAGATTGTCGTTGTCACCTCCAGCTCCCCCAGAGTAACCTCCACCCCCGCCAGGTCCCCCAGAGTAAGCTGGATTTGAGCCGCCACCTCCGAACCCACCGTTATGCGTTCCACCTTTCCCTCCGTTCAGAAATCCTTTGCCACCTTTACCGCCTCCTCCCCCATTAGCGTTAAAGCCGCCGCCGCCGCCGCCACCTTAAACAATAAAACAAATGTTTAGTGGTCTCTAATGATATCGGGGCGGCATCAATAGAAATAACGAGAGATTAACATTTTTCTTCTATATTACAACTAATTCACTAAAATCGAACTGTTAAAGAATTTCATATGATTCTCACATTGCTTTTGCTGTGTCACCCGAGTTCGTAATCAACCAACGACCCTGATATCCACCTTTTTCCCGTTTTATGACCTAGTTTGGTGGCTCTGAAATAACGCAATAAGGGTGCAAGTGAAATACGAATGTTAGTCAACGAGCTACATTCAAGTGAAATAAGATTTTGCGAAAGTGTTCAACTCTTTGGCGTATGTGCTTTTGATACATCAGTTTCATGGGTTAGAAATTGCTCATGAGATGACTTTTTATCGTCTCACAGTTCTCACAGTCTGAAGATAAATGGGTAAATCTCATTTTGCTCACCTGGTTTATCCCCAGCGCTACCTCCTCCATTTCCGTTTGTTCCTCCCGACCCCAATGGCGAGGGGTACCCTTCATTCCCTGTGGTGCTTGTGGATGCATCACATCCTGAATGTTGTTCTGACATCTTTTTAATCCCCCCTCCACCTCCAGCAATGATCAAACGCGTATTGCCTCCTCTCACCACAAATGTACCTCCACCACCTCCTGCAGTTGTTATGGCGTAACGCCCTCTTTTTCCTTTATGACCAACAAGTATACGAATGATCTCATTTTTGGTCAAAATAAAGTTTCCGATCATCCTTGCTCCTCTTCCTCCATTCTGGATGACACTGTCCTTACCATACCACCCTGCAGCCCCTATAGCTTCTATTTTATATTCTCCAGTGTATGGCACAGTCCATCGTTGAATACCACTGGATACGGTAACTTGTCCGTCATGATCTTTCCCTATATAGTGACCGCCAAGTGAGCTTGGACCGCTAGTTGCAGTCGAACCAAGATTTGTAAAGACAGCTTTAAACTCTAGGTAGATGGACACAAAAGGAATGACGCTTTATTGTTGAAGGCCAAACGGCTGCCTAACTGATAGCAAATATGCCTTCAGCGCACTCTAAGACTAATGGGAGAGCGAAGAAATCTACTCGCGCCTTGTTTGACAAAGTAGCGGGAATAGTTGTCACCCGACCGCGCCCTTACCTATGCACATGTTTTTTCCATCCCCGATTAATCCTGCTTTGCAGGAGCAATTGTAAGAGCCTTCAGTGTTGTTACACGTGGCGTCAGCATGGCATCCATGCAGACCTTTCTCACATTCGTTGACGTCTACGATAAACATAAAAATGATACCATCAGTTGACCTCCTTTTTATAACAGGAAGCAAAGAATACAGCGTTGAACTTACCTTGCTCACAAAAGTTTCCAGTCCACCCGGATGAGTTACACACACACATGTAGTTGACGTGTTGGTTTACACACCATGCACTGTTTTGGCACTGGTGTTGGATGCAGTAATCTGCAACTAAATGGGAAACATATCCAAATAACATTCACTTACACTTGATCAAAGTCATCAGGAAATATTTGTCTTCCTAACCTTCTGTTATCATGTCACAGTAAGCTAGAATAGGGTTTCCAGACCTGATGGAATCCAACCAGTAATTACCGCTGACCACTTGTCCTCCCTCACTCGCCTTAATCTCTCTGCACGAATAGGCGGGCAACTTAGAAATGGAGCCGAGAGGGACTGGAATCGAAGAAATTAATTTACAGGAAGACGAAAGTTAGAAACAATGATGAGTACCGATGTAGAATCTTTGAACGAGGTAATTATTAGAAGTTTGAACGAGAAATCGGTTATTTCTGATACTGATATAAGTTCTTTTACCTCGTTTTGAGTCACTGGCCATGTAATATCTGTCTTTGTCTTTGACAAAGTCGTCAGGTCTGGCCTCCTTGGTCCGGTTATTTAACTCGCACTTTGAATTGAGTATGACGATGTTATAGCTTTGACATCTGAAATCAGCGTGACAAGCTTCTCGGCATTTCAGCGCGACGGCGCCCTGTCGGCCCTCGATCGTCATAAAGGTGTGGCCCCTCAGCATCATTTGGAAAATGGAGTGAATGCTTGCTCTACACTGCTTGCTGGTAATACTGTGCAACATTTGAATCATGACAAGCACGACAAAAACTGAAATCTGTCCACTGACCCTTGGTAGCATTATTGCTGTGACGTCTGCAAGAACAAGTACCATATGACGTTGAAGATGTGGGGCGGAAAAGTAAAGGAAGACAAGAAAAAATTGAAAAAAAGAATCCTGCATATACCGTAAGAGAAGAAATGGGATGCAAAACTTTCAATTGTGACAAAAATCCCACTAACTTGGCCAGCATTCACCCTCCAAGCCTTGACAAATTTCCGAATCGTTAGAATGGTCACATTTTTCCTCGAGCATCGCTCTCGAAAAATGGTGTTCTTATCTTTTCACGCCCAATGGGGGCTATTGTTTACTCACACCTGTTTGGTCTCGTACGTGTAATGAAAATTTTCAATTGTAATTACGAAAAAGACTAATACGGAATTCATTCCCGCATGTAAACATTTGTTTTACAATCTTTGAATTGCGGTTTAATGTCTGCAAAAATCATTGTTCACAATCTGGTTTCTTGAAACGTCAGGACATACTCAGCAACCAGGACTGTCAACAAAAGGTCGACAGATAACTTTTGCCCTTTAGCTAAAGTTTCTTTGGTAAAGTCATAATTCAAATATTAAGAAGGTGAAAAAGGCAAATTTTCAAAATAAACCAAATAAACCACAGCAATATAAATCAAAATAAATCAAAATCAAATCAAATAAACCACAGCATGGTAACGTTCACAAGTACGTGATTAATGTCAGCATTTTTTGATTGAGTTTTGTCATAGCACCATCTCGTCATGCAAGGAATAGCTTGAAACCAAGAGCCATAATTGGGCCCAATTATGGCTCTTGCTGAAACTTAAACGAAGTCATTCGTCCACAGGATAACTAAAGCTTTGGCTCTAGAAGAAGAGAACAAAAGCCACCGAAAGTTTAGCTTTTGAAGTTAAAAAGAAACTGGATGAAAAAGGTTTCTTAAAAAAGGAATATTCCCGATTACAATTAATTTACAAACTAATGGTTGAATAATTCAGTTAAAGGTTTTCTAGACACCCTCTTGAGTGCTAACGATTAAAATTTAATAAGTACAAAACCTATTAATACGAATTTCAGATGACTCCAAGAAATATCTCAAGGTAAAAATCCGTTGCACACCCATAGAGGCAAATGATTTGCAGATCGGCGAGTGTTCTAAAGATTGAAATGTGAAAAAATTCCTCATATGTCACCCCCGCGAGCTGATTAGGATCAAAATTTCCAATTCGAGATTTTGTAATGTCTTTAAGAAACAAGCAAATGGGACGAAAAAGAATCCTATTCAACTGATAAAATGCAGAATAATTTTCAGAATGAAAGTAGGTGCGGAAAATCGTACCGAGACATGTAAACCAAACAGACTTAGCTAATTTATTGTCAAGCGTTGTGTTCTAAATAACTTTCTCTTGACTATTCATTTAAAGGAAATAAATTATTAAAAATCCGTATGATCGAAAATCCCTCTCTGTGTGCTTAAGGTTATGCTGTTTTCTGAAGTGGCTCTTTAACATACTGCAATATGTCGTGGTAGAAATGTTTTACTTTTAGGACTTAAGAGGTGTTCAGTTCGACTCTCCTGATCTAGAAATTGTCTATGTCCCAATTTTTCCCCGGGGCTGTATGCTCCTCATTTCAAATTTACTCTTTACTCCTTCTAGAAAAGTTCTCAAAAATTGCAAGAGGCATAACATAAAGATTTCCAGCAGTACTTCCACGTAACCTACAAATTCAGTCATTAAAGTTTGCAACTTCGCTTCTCTAATGTCCCTCACTGACTTGAAAGAGACATAATCCAACTTTGGTGTAATTGCAAATAACGCCGTACTAAAATGTTCTCCATGAAACTGAGAAGAAGTAAATAAAAATAAAAAAACCATATTTATATAGTATATTTATCTAAATTAATCGATGCTTACCTAAAAAGAAAAATTAAATCACTCAAGCGATTTGGTTAACATCATGGAAATCCTGTAAATCCTGTTCGTTGTCAGGTCAAGTTACTGAACTTAAAACATCAAAACTGCTTCTTGTTCTCATTCTCTGTACCTTAGCCGTACTCGTGTAAGTAAAATAATCACCCATATTTTTACTTTAGCTTCTTGATGGATTCCAATTAGTCAAACTAGTGCATCGAAAGAGCGGAAGACGTCGAATCATAATCTGCTGTGTTGCACAATCATTAGAGAAAACTTTATTTTCATTTGCTTTGAAAATATTACCAATGACGTTCCAAACAATCGCCAGTGAGGAAAATAGTAATAGATGACCCGAAAAGTAAACTAATGATTGAAAAGTGAAAATACAAACTCGACCAAACAAATGGAGGACGAAATTTTGTTCTCACGAAGAATCAGCATCGGCCAAAGTAATTACTGGCAACTGATACAGAATAGGGAAAAACAAAAAAACCAACAGAATTGTATAAACTATTTTCACGTCTTCTTTGTAACTATTTTGAATTTTTTGAGATCCAACTACATAAATTTTTGTAATCTTTTTAGGCCACCTGATGTTTGTTTCTGACAGAACGTAAATTTCATGTCATAGTCGGGACAGAAATTTTTAGAGTCAAAAAGTACCAACGTATTTTTCGTAATTGATGCTCACCTGCATGAATTTCTAAAATACTGCATATTTTCATGATACGAACACAGAGAAACTTGGACTGCTTACCTGAAGTTGGTATTCAACGGATTATTTGTGTCTTGAAAGATAATTCAAAATTTTAGACCCATTATATTTTGTCTCGCGCGGTAAGCTGCCTACTGGCAAGAAATGGGAAAAAAGATTCTTTGCTATGTCCTGCCGCGAATGTTTAATTGGTCATTCATGTTTTGAGATATATAGACTTAAACGACTACAACGCACGCAAACTGGCCGCAGTTTGTTCAAATTAAGCCTCTCGCGCATGCTCGCTGTTTGAACACTCCCAACATACTATGCATGTAGTACAGGTGGCTTGTGGTGTGGCCCTTATTAAGCTTTAACTGTAAAACAGTACAAAGTTGATAAAGTGGAGAGATGAGAGCAGGAGAAGAATGCATGAGACAAAGAAACCATGAGAAAATGGTAGTCCTTTTTATTGTAGAATCTCGTATATCCGATGAAACACATTTCCTCGTCCTTTCCTGAAGAAACGTAGCTTTCAAGTTGTGAAATTTTTATAACTTAAGTCAAATGAAAAACAGAGGTGCACTAACTGACCGCTATGAATCAATATATTGATTTTTATCAAACCGTATTTTCAAACTTTGATTCATTAACTAATCAATCAAGGCAACTAAGCAAAGCAAACTTTATTTACACAGGGTAGCCCATTCAGCTCTAAGGCTGGTATCCATAGGGGCCCTGTATTGAAAATAATTTACATCAAATTTCTAGAATAGATATATATGTATATATAATGACTAAGATTTTACAACTACATTAACAGCCTAAAACTACAAAGCTAAAACACAATTAAAACATAACATAGTAAATAAAATATCAAAATTATCAAAATTACGGTAAAAGGAAATGTTTTGCTCGGCGACAGAACGTTTGAATGTTTTCACTCTTCACAATGTTTAAAGGAAGTTTATTAAAAATTTCTGCGCCAGTAAAAAGAAAGGTCCTTCTCCCAAAATTCTGTTTTACTTTTGGTAGGGATAGCCTCAGACTTTGCCTCGTGGAATAATTGTGAATATTCGAAAATCTGGTAAAATATGATGAAAAGTAACTAGGAACTAATGAGTGGAGACAGAGAAAAACGAGTTTAGCCTTGTGGTAATAGCGTCTACTGGAAAGAGTCGGCCATTGCAGCTGATCTATTGCTTCAGCTAGGAAAAAGTAATAACTTGTTTTTGTAATTCCTAGAAACAATTAATTCGCAACAAACACACTTCTGATTGCTTGTGGCCTACATCTCATTTCGACCTACATACATGTTAATTACCGCGTTTTCCTCAACCTAACAAGAATGATCATAAGAGCTTACTGAAAATGTTACTCTAGATGTTGACGGTAAACTAACAATAAAGTTTTGCTTAAACTTAAAGATGCCATCACCTTGGCAAATGTAGCCGCTCTCAAAAAAAGGAAAAATATAGAGCCTGCATGACAAGGCTGACAGTCAGCTGAAAAACATTCTTGAATTTGCTATATTTAAAAGACTTAAAAAACGAAAAAAACAAAAGAAATGACTTAACATCAGTTTCTTTGTACAGACTTGTCGTAGTTCCTTGTATTTATTTAATGACCAATAACCATTTGACGAAATTTCCAGCCTAAGTCTAAAAATCTTTGGCAACTGTATTTGAATTAAGCTAACCTATTAGCTAAAGTAACTCGTGGCTCACCGTCACAAAAACTCCAAAATGACAAAAAAGCGGCGGGATCATAACGCATTCATTTATTAACCTTGCCTTGAACAGTTGCTCTTGTATTTTTTATTTCAGAATAAAAAGGCTCGTAAAGATAAACTGAATAAAACAAATGAAGATAGGCTCGGATCCCACAGTCAATAGCCTCATAGTTTTGGCGACAAATATTGAACAAGTCTGATCCTCTCCATGTGAGCCCGTACTGTGGTCACACTGAAAGCTCTCTTAATCACTGACTCAACGTTAACTATTATCATTTAGCAAGCTCGGCTAGTCAGGAGCTAAACAGTTTTTGGCAGTCAAAAACATGGATATTGTTTTGTAGATGCCCACCTCCTACCTATCAGTGACCCCTTCTTTCCTAATTTTCCTGACTCTTCGCTGCTTTAGGTGTAAAGTGTGACGAGTTCTTAAGTTGATCTTGGAGACTTTGTCCGTCGCTACAAAATTATTTTTATTAATACATCAGGCACTCTAGACTTTGATAAACAGGTGAAAGTTTTAAAAATTCTCACAAAAAGCATTATTTGTGTCCACTGAACTTCAGAGAAGGAACAAATTTTACAGGTTTTGTAGAAGATAAATTCCTTAAGGTAAAGATATTCACAAAAAAGACCTATTCCAGCAGATACTGTTTGTAGATCTAAACTTGGAACTTAAAAGCAAACGACTTTAAAATTTAAGGGTTGAGCTGGTAAGTGTACACCTTAAATCCCTTAACAAAAAGTAAATAAATCAAAATCAAATCTTGTGTTTGAAAACTAACAACAATCAGCCTTCAAAACACAAATCAAAATCAAATCTTTAGTGTGTTTGAAAACTAGCAACAATGAGCCTTTAAAACAGAATATCCACTTCACTTTGAGGAACTTGCTACCATGTGCATTTCACTGAAGAAATGTGACAACCACTCGACCATGTTTATTGCTATTACAACAACATTCATTTTGCTGATTTGTCCCAATGTTAAAAGATCCTCCTCCTCCCCCGCAAGATTTAGCAATATTCCCACCTCCATTTCCCCCAGAGTAACCACCACCGCCACCAGCTCCGTTGTTCCCTCCACGAAAACCACCGCCACCTCCGAATCCACCCTGATACGCTCCACCCTCTCCTCCCTGGATATATCCTTTACCTCCTTTTCCACCTTGTCTTCCTCCACCCTTTGCAGTCTTTCCATTGCTAAAGAAGCCGCCACCTCCACCACCTACAATGATAAAAACCTAATCGGTGATCTCCTCTATAAAACACAGTAATTACAAGTTGACTCTTCCATACCGATTCGTAATATTTGGTCTAAGTTTATTTCTTTATGTTTGGATGTTAATAAAATTTGACAAGTCAGCACTGCAATTTTGCGTTAGACTCGGTTTATTGCAGCTGTTTCGTTTAAATCCTCAATTAGCCGATAGAAACCCTTGTCAACTGTGTATAAACATCATTGTAGAATTTTTAAAAAGCGAACGAGCGAAACTCAATTGAACTTCAGATATTGTGGAGAAAAGAAAAAACTTCAAACGTAGAGTTAATAACTTAAATAAATAAGGTTTTGATTAATCTTATTGTCGTCTTATTATGTGGTGAATTGAACACACTGATGGAATTTTTCTCCTTTCTCCGCTTACCTGGAAGTTGACCACTGGTTTTCCCCCCATGTCCATTGCTTCCTCCTGACCCCAGTGGCGAGTTGTTCCCAGAATTCCCTGTGGTGCTTATGGACGCATCACATCCTGGATGTTTTTCTGACATCTTTTTAATCCCCCCTCCACCTCCAGCTATGATCAAAGGCGTGTTGCTTCCTCTCACCACAAATGTACCTCCACCACCTCCGGCAGTTGAATTCCTGGACGACTTCGATGCACCTCCTTTTTGACCAACAAGTAAACGAATGATCTCGCTTTTTTTCAAATTAAAGTTTCCAATCATCCTTGCCCCTCTTCCTCCGTTCTTGATGACACTGTCCTCGCCGTACCCCCCTGAGGCTCCTATTGCTTCAATTCTGTATTGACCAGTGTGTGACACAGTCCACAGTTGAATACCGCTGGACACTGTAACTTGTCCGTCATGGTACTGACCCGTGTAGTGACTACCGATTGAGTCTGGACCCTGATGTCCACTTGCACCAAGGGTTGTAAACACAGCTGTAAATCCTGCGTAACAAACACGCAATGTTATGAAATTTATCATACTTGCGATGAATTGTCAAATTATATTGCCAATATCGCCAACTGCCATGCTTGAAAAATTATTCCTGCAAATTAAGGGAAATTAGATAAAGAAGAAAAGCTCCTGAAAATTATACGAAGTTAAACCGCCTTCTTAAGACTTCTTGAATCCTGGAAGAATAACAATGCTTCCCAGACTGCTTCCGCTTCCTTCTCTGAATAAAAGCCATTTTTATTCCCTATTCACAGTATACTCATATGTATCTAGTAACAAATTCATTCCACATTTCCCTGCGTCTGTTCGATAGAAAGATCAGGGACGACATCAAAATGTAATAAGAACGAAAAGGTGGAACTCGAGGCGCAGCCGGATGTGTCACTGAACTTCATTTCTAGCTCTAGAGTAAGAAAAATAAAGCCATTTAAACCAGTTCTTGTATTTTTTTGGTTTTGTTACAATTTTTCTTCAAGAAAAAAAGAGAGACAGCTTGATATGTTGCATCTCGTTACCTGTGCATTTAGTCCCATTTCCTTTGAATCCATCTTTACACGTGCACTTGTAAGATCCCAGGGTGTTGTTACACTCAGCATTCACATCACAGCCGTGAGTTCCTTCAGTACATTCGTTGGAGTCTTGAACACAAAAAAGCGGGCATATCATGTATATGAGACCCTTTTTTTAGTACCCTCAGATAATAAAGATAAAATACGGAGTCTCAAAATGTTACATTAATAGTTATTAAATCACCTGAGCAATTAGTTCCATTTCCATGAAATCCATCTTCACACGTGCAGTTGTAAGATCCCAAGGTATTGTTACACTCAGCATACACATCACATGGGTGTATTCTGTCGGCACACTCGTCTATGTCTAGAACAAAAAAAAGAGGACCATCTAGATCAGTTATATTACTTCAGAATCTACTTTTGATGAAAGTCACCACAGAAAGTGTGGGGACTAGTTACCCGTGCAGTTAGTTCCATTTCCATAAAATCCATCTTTACACGTGCACTTGTGAGACCCCAGGGTATTGTCACACTCAGCATCCATATCACAGCTGTGTGTTCTGTCAGAACATTCATCGTTATCTGCATCAACAAAAGAAAGTTTATTATTGTGTAATAACATAGGTATTATCATAAAAACAGACCACATTATACCTTACAACAAGTCACCGCGCAGTTAGTTCCATTTCCTTTAAATCCATCTAGAACAAGAGAAGCTAGAGCATACAAATTCAGTTTTGTTATTTCTGCTTCTGATAGAGAGAAAATGACATGACATGTTACCTGTGCAGTTAGTCCCATTTCCTTGAAATCCATCTTTACACGTGCAGTTGTAAGATCCCAGTGTATTGTTACACTCAGCATTCACATCACAGTCGTGCGTTCTGTCAGCACACTCATCTATGTCTGGACGAAGAAAAAGAAGAGCATTCAAATTCAGTTGTGTTATTTCTGCTTCTGATGGAGAGAAAATGAGATAACATGTTACCTGTGCAGTTAGTTCCATTTCCTTGAAATCCATCTTTACACGCGCAGTTGTAAGATCCCAGGGTATTTTTACACTCAGTATTTATATCACATCCGTTTGTTCCATTCAAACACTCGTGTGTGTCTGAGACAACAAAATAACTATCATTGGTATACCAAGGTTTTTTTTAATTGTGCTGGCTGAAGTGTTTTGGCTTTCATGCTTAGAATACTTACCAGTAGAGTTTATGTATGATGCACGATCCTTCGCAGGATCGTGCATCATACGTATTTAATACCGCAGTTCAAAATATATGAACTTCATATATTCATTGTAGTACAGTTTATATTATTTCGATAGTATCCTTCCTTACATCTGCACCTGTACGATCCTATTATGTTATTGCATGTCGCATTACCTCCACAGCCATGTTTACCAGTCAAACACTCGTCTATATCTGGAAGAAGAAAGTGATGAACATCATACATAGTTGGCTCCTTTTAGAAGATTTAAAAAGCTTTTCATTACGTTATGCCTTTTCTTAATAATGGGGTCATGTCTGAATTTTGGCGTAAAAATTCGTACTCAGTTTCATTGACATTTACTTCAATAAAAAGAAACTGAGAAACTACAAGTAGCCTAGATGTTGACAGGAGACACAAGGAAAAAATGTATCGAGAGCATGTGAGAAAAAAGGTCATGAACCCGCATCCAGTCGCCCTTTTCTTAATCAGATAGCTTATGCTATCCATGATCATTTTCACCGTAAACCTTAAAAGACAAAAGCTCTCAGCTATGATATTCTGTGACTATTAAAACTGTTGAGGTTCTAGCGATTGTTTGACACTCATCCCTTTCAAATAAGTCTTCCCAATCACCGAAACGAATTTCAACTTGGGGGAGGAGAGTGTGGAACTCGTCACTTATATTTAATGTTTCTGCCCTAATAAAAGTATGAGATTCCTTACCCTCATCACAATCATGGCCTTCAAATCCAGATCCATCAACACACAAACACTGATAATCTCTGTCTGTAAACCCAGCTTGGCATGTTGCGTTATTCTTGCAGGGATTTTCCGCGCAAGCATTCTTAAGGAGAAAAGGAGGAGAGAAACTTAAAATGGTATTTCGGCAGGCATAACAGGTTCCTCGCGTCTGTTCATTTATTCCCGTCGCAAGAAGGGAATTTTAAAGGAAAGGAGAGGTGGGTGAATCCTTTGGTCTCGTATCAAAGCTTTCCCGTGGTACAGAATTAGAATTGCCTATTGGTTATTACCTGGTCATTATGTAACTTAACATACTACTACTACGTGGAGTGGAGTAATATCTAAATACAAATACAAATACAAATAGATACAAAGCTTTCCTGGACAAGGACGAGAGTATTACTTCTAGCTCTTAGAATTAATTCTCACCTCAGCTCCGCGGTAAACATAACTTTTGTTTTTCACTAGGTCTCGATCGTGTTCAATTGTTGCATTATTCAGTTCACACTTGTGTTTTTCAGACGCTTGCAATTGTTTTATCTTATGAAAGTTATAACTGACGCAGTTAGGTTCCAGGTAGCATTGTAGCCTGCAGATATCCTCGTCAACCACGTCAACGGTTCGAACCGTGTGATTCTCCAGTCGGTAGTCAGGTTTAGGAAAACTGGTAAACTTCAAATTGCGGCAATTACCTAGAGAAAAATTGTGTTAAGTTAGAAAGCTGCAATGTGACAAGCACTTCTACTTAAATTGGGACTGTACAGCAGTGTTAGTGCTGTATGACTCGTTTGGTTTGGCTTTTGTTTGGCTTTTGGCCTTACGTTAAACACCAGTCGAGTTATTTTTATTTATATTACAATAATTTCATACTTATATTGCGCAAATTAACATGTGGATATGATCAAATACGCATCACAACACTTTTCGGGGGACTTTGGCCGCACTGCATCAGCAGTTTACAAACAACCGAAGGAAACTTATTTGAAGATGTTAAAACAAGATTATACGTTGTTTCAGGTGGCTTTTCGCCAAAGACCAGACCGATCAGTGTGGAAGCCGAAGCCACTCAACCGTCTGCTTTTGCATTTTTTAAAATGCCTTCTCGGTCGCGGGCTATTGTCTCGCATTCGGATAAATCGTCCATCGTGGAATATCCGCATGCATGCCTCACGCAAAGCTGTCTTGGAAGTCAAATCAAATTCCCTCGCGAGCAGTTGTCGTTCTTGTTGTCGATCGACTGTCGTCATAGTTCGTCGCCCTACATTGATAACACAAAGACAAAGTACGGAAAGTCCAGGATTCCGTATTACTCTAATAGTACGGCGACTTGCCAGCTGTTAATGGCTTGTGGCGACGTCCATCCACAACCGGGACCTACATTAACATCCACGAAACCAAAACCAAAATCATCTTCGATGCCAAAGTGTCCAGTTTGCGAGAAAACTGTACAGAGAAATCATAGACGCCTGGAATGTGAAAAATGCTTTGACTTAATTCATCTTCGTTGTGCTGGTGTAACAAGTTTTAACCATGTGAAGGCAAACTTTCCCGGAAAGTGGATCTGTTGTAACTGTGCGCTATCAATGCTGCCTTTCCATGGTCAATGTGATCTAGACCAATCAGGCCCGTCTGAGGCCTGCTAATGATGTGATATTCGAGACATTGATCGATAAATCCAGCTCGCTGAAGTTGATGCACTTGAATACGCAAAGTATGCTTTCGACATTTAATTAATTCGCTCTGACAGTCAACAAATACCCCCTTGATATCTTAACTCTAAGTAAGACCTGGATGAAGAACAGTAAGGATCTACTAGAATATGTCTCACTCCCTGGTTTCTCAAAGGAATTTCGGAATCGGGACAAGGTCAAGGGCGGTGGGGTGGGGGCTTATATTCGAGACAATATCAAATACAAGCGACGAAAGGACATCGAGAACACCCAACCTGACATGGAACACCTCTGGCTGGAAATTCAAGGAAAGAACAAGCGCACAAATCTTTTGCTGGGGATTTTTAATCGGTCAGAAGCCATGCACAGACCTTCGGTATGGCTGGAAAAGTTCGAAGATCTCATCGGTTGCATTATTGCGCAGTGGGATGGTCTTCTCCTTCTTACAGGCGACGTGAATTTCGACCTATTGGGCATACCGGACGCCCCAACGCGGCGATATATTTCCCTACTTGACACCCTTAATGTCAAGCAAATCATTGACAAACCTACAAGAACAACAAGAACATCACGAACCTTACTGGATCACATTATTATCAATGATCCATCCAAAATAACATCTCATGGTGTGATACCGTGCAGTACTGTGAGTGACCACGATGGCCCCTTCGCGTGTGTAAACATCAGCGTAGCTCGTTATCAGCCAAGATATAAGTACATCAGAAACCTGAAGAACTTAAATGAGACAGCTTTTTTAGAGGATTTCTCCGCACTATAATTTTCGGTAATAACATCAACTGATGACCCAGACGATCAATTAGAGACTCTCAACACCTTGATTAACGACTGCCTTGAAAGGCACGCACCCCTCAGAAGTTGCCGTGTGACACGTTCTCCCACCCCGTGGATGGATAACGAAACAACACTTAACCTCCAGTCACAAAGAGACAAACTGAGGCGAGAAGCGCATCAGTCAAATTCAGAATCTTCTTAGTCTGCTTTCCGGGAAGTGCGAAATAAAATAAAGAGCGCTATACGCAAAGCTCGTAAAGCTTTCATGGAAAAGGCTCTGCTGTCCAACAAGTCTAAGGAAGTCTGGCGCATGGTTCACCGCGTACTCCACCCCTGTCGATAGCCTTTAAGGTTAGACCCCGACAAGCTTAATCTTCATTTTGCTACGACCGCAAGGAGAACGCTTGATGTTGAATCGACCAACCAAGATGAACTCTTCCAGTTCATCCGCGGTCTTACGGATAAAGAGGGCGCCTTCCACCTGGAAAGTGTTACACAAAAAGAAGTCCTGCGAACCCTTAAACAACTGCGCAGTGACTGTTCGACTGGACCCGACCAATTGCCTGCCCGGTTTGCAAAGCTGGCTGCTGGATGCTTGGCCGGCCCACTCACAACTATCATCAATAACTGTATTTCAAAGTTGTACTTCCCGCATGCCTGGAAACTCGCTCGTATCAGCCCCATTCCAAAAGTTCACACACCTGTCTCGGAAGATGACTTCCGTCCAGTGTCGATTCTTCCCGTACTTTCTAAGGTATTTGAGAAGCTTGTTGCTTCCCATATGACTGATTTCTGCACTAGAGAATCTCTCCTTAGAGACACCATCTCCAGCTTTCGTAAGGGGCATTCGACCTCTATGGTACTCTTAGGTCTAAGGGACGACCTATTGAGTGCCATGAAAAGGAAAGAGGTAACTCTTATGGTACTAGCAGACTTTTTGAAAGCATTTGATACCGTTTGTTTTAAAACGGCGATAACCAAGTTGCATCACCTCGGTTTTTCAAAGTATGTCCTCGAATGGCTGGCTAATTACCTATGCGGCAGGAGACATTACGTTCAAATTGATGATCGCAAATCGTCACCCGTCCTCTTCGAATTTGGAATCCCCCAAGGCTCAATCCTTGGACCGATGTTGTTCAATCTCTACGTCGCGGATCTTCAAGATATTCTTCCACCTACAATCAAAAGTTTCCAATATGGCGACGATACAACATTATACTCTAGCTGTTCTGCACCGCAGATCACATCTCAAGCAGAGAGCATGAATGCAACCCTGGCAGGCCTCGGCGCCTTGTTAAATGATTCAAATCTGGCCCTGAATTCTAATGAAACCAAGGCCATTCTTATCTCAACTCCACAGATGGCTCATGTATATTCTCTCGGAAATCTGGAGTTGGGATTAGAAATCTCCGGTAAACCACTGGAACGTATTAATTTTACAAAACTCCTGGGAGTACACATTGACTCAAATCTTAAGTGGGAATTTCATATCAATTCTATTCTTAAATCTTGTTATGCGACTCTGAGAACCTTAAGAAAAATAAGGAACTTTACTAATTTTAAACTACGGAAATATTTGGTAGAAACATTAATTCTGTCTAAAATAAGCTACTGTGACATTGTTTTTTATCCACTACCAAAGTTCCTCTCAGCTAGACTACAAAGGCTCCAGCGGTTCGCTATGGCTAGTTTCATCACTTGTAAATATGTAAATAGTATATCGACCATTTTGGATCTTGGCTGGTTACCTATTCTGGAGCTAAGGGACTACTCGCTACTAAAGACTATTTTAAAGCACTATATTCTGATAACTGGCCCTCCCATTTAAATTTGCAAGTCGTAAAACCCGTTAGGCATCTCCGTTCCAGTGTTGCTCCAAGGCTTTATGTTACATTTGTACAAGGCACCTTTCAGCATTCAGCAGCCATGATTTTTAACGAATTGCCAGCAAATATAAGGAATTGCACAGATTTTAAAGAATACCGCAGGCTCTGCAAAGCGTTCTTGAAGGCGCGCGCTTTGTCTTCCTTGTAAAGATATAGAAACAACCACCACCACCAACCAATATATTCTGCATATTTACTTTCATGTATAGTTTTTATTACAATTTAGTTAGTCATTATAATTTAGTTCTAATATTAAATATAAGTATCGTAGGCCTTCACAGATGAAGAGCCACACCTTTTTATGTGGATATACTGTGAATAAACCGTTATTATTATTGTTATTATTATTATTATTATTATTCGTGTTTATCACATACGTAATAACGGTCGTCTCGTCTGAGCTTGTTTAGTTCGTTAAAAAAGATTACGTTTTCGAGGAACTTATTGTTTGGTCTCAGCTCAAAACTCATTTCATGAAAAGCGATTGTTGTTGTGTAGCGTGACTTCAGATTTTAACTGTACTGCGTATTATTCAGGTGCTGGTTTTTTATCTCTGAAAATGTAACAAAAGTTTCCTTCCACAGTGTGGATCACCAGGAGGCAAAACGCTGAAATGTATGCTCGAGCATGCACATTGTAACTGGACAGAAGACATGTTATTTGGCACGTTTATCGATTATCCTATGATTTCCAGAATATTCTTGTTTAGTCCTTTAGGAAAGTTCTAGTAGTTCCGGCATGAGTAAGTGACGTCTATTTATCGAAACTCGAGTTGTTTACCGTAAATTCTGGAAAATTCTATGATGTAATATTACTAAAAATAGTCGTGTTGTAAATCTGTAGAATCTTCTAGAAAGATTGTGGGGAACTATATAAGAAGGTGCAGTAGGTTGTTTCGTTTAGAGGAAAAAGAAGAAGAAGAAGAAGAGAAAAAGATAAAGGAAATAAAGGAGTTAGTGAAAACAATTAATTTCAAGGTTTATAACGAAACCAGTAACAGCGTAATTGAGTATACAGGAACAACAAATCCTGAAATGTCACATTTTGGTCGAGTGAAGTGCAAATACGACAAAAGGAAACATGCGACTGCTTTTCAGAGTCCGATTTCGAAATAGCAATTGATAGCAAAACTTGAAAAACTATGCAGGAAAATAGAAAACCTCGTGCTGTAACTTTCCTGTCAGTCAAAACAGGATGTCTACATCAATTAATGATGAATCCTTTTCAAACATCTATCCTTTGTAGAATATTTTCCTGTATTTAAAAAATGCTATCTAACATCTTTATTTACATCAAAGTTAAATAACGTTTATATCGTTTTTGAGAACAGTGAGGAAAATTTATTGACATCACTGTTCGTACATTTCCGATCTTATTTCGCAATACTGATGCAGCCGGACATTCATTGTTTTATGAAATAACTCAGATATATACTATCGCTTGGAATTCAAAACCCGTCCACAGTTCACAGTGAAACCTTTATTTGACGAAAAAAAGACTGCGCTACCGAGTTAAAGTTGCTTTGATGGCACACAGTCTGAAAACGGTCTGTCTTGAGATTCGTGTCAAATCGTACAAAGCAATGTCGTGTTTGCCATCTTTGTTCTCGCGCTTGAAGAACTTTTAAACCTGACTGCATTGTTTTAAAAATAAAAAATCTTAAGGAACTCCATGAATCGACGGCCAACAATCTCCGTTTTGATAAAACAGGACTGCATAAGAGTTTGTTTAATCAGATACAATGAAATATATGAAGTTCATATATGTTTTTTTCTTATTTAGCAATACTGATGCAGCCGGACATTCATTGTTTTATGAAATAACTCGTATATTTACTATCGCTAGGTTTTCAAAACCCGTCCACAGTTCACAGTGAAACCTTTATTTGACGAAAAAAAGACTGCGCTACCGAGTTAAAGTAAAAAAAAAATAAAAAAATAAAAAAATAAAAAAAAAATAAAAAATATATGAACCTCATATATTTCATTGTATCTGATTTATCACTTTCACGGGTTTATTACGAATCAACTTAACGGCCTGCTCCCAGTTGGCTTGTTAGCTCAATTGGTAGAGCGCTGCACTAGCATCGCAGAGGTCAGTGGTTCGAGTCCCTTACAGGCCTGATTTTTTTTCAGGTCTGATTTTCGCTATTGCATAAATAGCGCTATCTACTGCGAGGATCGTGCATCATACGTATAGTTTGTTTAATTTTTTTTTTCGTGAAACCAACTGTTAAGCTTGAAAAGTTATTTTTAGGAAGTAACAACGAATGGATATATTTAAGAAGGTAAGATTTGTCAAATAGCCGAGTTTTACCACAAATAAAAGGTTAAGCCTAACGGCCGTTTAAAAGCTCGGCTGCTTTTTCTTTTCTCTTCAATTTTTTCCACAAATGTTATTTTTAAGACTATGTTACATGGCTTGGAAAGTTTCGCTTCTGTGTCAAGTTTTCATTTGATTCAGCCGAACCATTTTAGTTGAGTTCAGTAAGTATTCCCATTTGTTTTAAAATTCGAAGATCTGCCAGTGGTCACTTATCCATCGTGAGGCATCGAAAAGTCGAGAACTTTTATGGACAGCATTGCAGAGACGTGTTTAATTAGTCTGATTTAAACTTTCCCTTTTGGCTAATCCAAAAACCATATTCCCTTAAGATTTTATTCTGAACTTCTTATGAAATGCGTAGGTTGTATATATTGTGCTTGTCCAGGATCAAAACTATTTACTTGAAATAACTTTAATGTCTTTAATACTTCTTGAAGAAGCCTGTGTGAATATTTCAAGACTTAGTTATGCTAATAAGGATATTAAAAATGTAACATAATGACTTAGTAAACTTTTAAAAAGTACTCAGACATGAGTTAGGACCCAACTGTAGGAAAATCTCACCTTGTCCTTCTGGTATTAAGGAAGCCAAAACGGCGAGAACGAAGCAGTAGAATACAAAGAGCATGTTTCCTAAAAAATGCCCGCTGTACTTGCGGCCAACAATTACGGCGAGTTTTTCAACCTTATGCCGGCGAAATATCAGACAAATTGAGAGAGCTGAGGTTTAATATGCGTTCAAATACACAACCTTCTCTGTTTAATTATAAGGTTGTCAGTGGTTGCCACAATTGAATAAGTTTCTCTGGGATGTAATTGGTTGGTGAAATTCGATTATACTTCATGCATATTGATGGCCTTCAATTTGAATTTTAGGGAAAGTTGTCCTTTATGTGTTTTTCTATTCTGGTTTAATTATCTCTGTAGGGGTGCAATGTATGGCGATAAGTTACTTGAAAACGTTTTAACAGATATTTCTACGCTCTCCTTATCTACCCAAACTTGACCGCAAAATAAAGACGACCAAACCATCAACTAAACATGTAGAACTTTCATACAAAATCCTGAAGTAACACAGAAATTCTTCAGACGGTAGAAACTTGTTTGAAAGCCTCATCGACCTTTCGGTTCTATATAGTTCCTGGGATATCCCGTATATCCCTGACAGCATTATTTTTGAAAATAAAACATCTCAAGGAACTCAACGAATCGACGGTGAACAATCTTCGTTTTAATCAAACAGGATTGCATAAAATTTTTTCAAGAAAAATTTCTTGAAAACCACCTGTTTAGCTTGAGAAGCCCCGGCTCTTTAGGAAGTAACAGTGAATGGATTTATGTATATATGTATGTATGTATGTATGTATGTATGTATGTATGTATGTAGGTATGTGAAGTGAAATTGTGTTCCAAGCTTAGTTTCTTTTCTCCAGAGGCAAAGTTTCAATCCACAAAGTCCTCAGATTTTACCAACAGCCAAGTATTAATAGAAATAACACGTTTAAGCCCAAAGTTAAAAGCATTGGTGCTTTTCCTTTTCTCTATAATTTTTCTCTTCAGGCAGGGTTTGAAAATTAAAAATTTTTCACGAAACGTTAGTTCGTTTGTAGTGACGATACAAAGGACCTCCAGTGATAATTTCGCTATCACGTGGCATCGAGAATTTTAAAACGTGCATGGACAGCGTTGTAGAGACGTGATTAATCATTCTACAGCATACTCTCTTTTGGCTACTCCAAAAATCATGTTTCCCATATTCTTCATCTTGTTGCTCGCAAATAATTTGTTGTAAAATGAATTCGGCAAATGTTGAACGTACTGTAAAATTTGAATAAAGGCTGATAGTTTCGAAAGAAACTGCTTGGGGCTGCGTCGGTGGGGGTAACGAATAATTTGGATATATCAACAAAGTTGAAATGGTAAATTGGCTACCTTAAGTGGCCAATGTACTGGTGGCCAATTTACCATTTCAACTTTGTAAAATTTGAAGGTTATTTCATACCATCCAAAGGAGAAAACTATTTATCATGATTGGAGTAATTTGTTATAGCTAGCAACACTGGAAGTTTGTGTGAATATTTCAAGGCTTTGTTATGTTAATAAGGATAATAATAATCTATAATAATAAATTTTTAAATAGTACTCAGACTTGAACCAGGACATAATTATAGGAAAATCTTACTTTTCCTTCTGCAGGTATCAGAGAAGCCAAAACGGCGAGAACGAAGCAGTAGAATGCAAAGAGCATGTTCCCAGAAAATGCCCGTTATAATTTTCTCGAGTCAGGCAATTTGATCTAGCTGAAGTTTAATCTGCGCTCAAATACAGCTCATTCTTTCTTTATTTATAAGGTTGTCAAGGGTCATTTCTTATGACTCTTTCCCCTTGTTATGTTGAGTTGGAGAACCCAATGCAGCCGTTCTTAGCGTTCAGCGCTCTAAAATTTATTTGTATTTTCGATCAAATTGTGAGGAAATATGCTTAGTAATGTTAGATTGTAGTTGTACCTTTTTATTCAGCGGTCGCCACATGTACCTGTTCAGACACACAAGGTACTCGAATACCATACCGTAAAAACGACATTTGGTAAATTCTCGCTAGTGGAACTTGAAGTTTTTTTTAATCTTTTCTTCTTTGGAAGCTTTGCTAACATGGTCTGTGTATAGAGATTACTCCCTGGAAAATCCGCTTTTACGTTTACGTTTACGTTTTTATTTGGGCAATTATCAACTTTCATTACGGTAACGTACAAACATTTCAGCCAAGTGACAGATAACTCTACACAAAAATGATTCGAGAAGGAGGAAACGCAGAATGACCAGAAACTGGAGACAGAAACAACACGAGAGACTGCATCAATGACATTTTCCAAACTGCGAGCTTAGAACACGCGTTCTTGCAAAATCGAGGATCCAGAATGCACAATGGTAAGGACCTTAAAATGAATAATTTTTTCGCTTTATACGTATTATGGGCGGCAACATCAGTCGCAAAAACCGATATCGCGCAAATCGCGAAGCGATGGTTGCGATATCGGTTTTCAAGTATAAAAACAAACAATATTACTGCTCTTTTCTTTTTTTCTTATTGTTATTCAGTTGAGCGATTCAAGGAAAATCTATTAATCGACTTGTGAATTCCACGTTAAATTGCGCTTGAAAATCGATATCGATAGCGATTTTGTGTGCAATTTAACACGGAACTCACCTGCCTGTAAGGAAATTGTGAATTGCCAAATGCGACGGTGATGTCGGTTTTGATTAGTCTCAGCCAATGGGTCCGTGATTTTAGTCTCTGACTCTTTACAATTGTCCGCTTTGCTTTCTTATGATGGGATTTTTTCATTGCATGTCGGTGCGAGATTACCTGAGTAAATCCTTGGATGCAAACGTCGTAATTGGATTACAACATTGGTGACTTTTTTTCTGCCGTCAAGTCGAGCTCAAACAAAATTCCTAACTTTGTGTTTGGTGAATATAAACCAAAATAACTTATCCTACGAGATATATCAAAAAGAATAGCCAAACTATGTTTTCTTTTTTATTTTGTCCAGGTTATGCATAGCCAATATTGATCCCTTCACCATGGTCGTGCCCACGTCTGAAACAGCTTATGTCGTGATTACCACTGTGCTCATAACACTCGTTGATGTGGCCATCGCAGGAAATACACTGGTTTGTTTGATTGTAAAAAAATATCGCCAGAGGAGGTATGCATTTGGTTTTTTACTTCACTTTTTGTAAATGGTATTGAACATTTTGAATCACTTGTTTTACTCCTATGTTCCTCCCTTATGCTCTTGGTCGTTCCATGAGGGTAGCAAAGGGTGATTACGACGTATAACTATAAGGCCAAAATTAATATATGACGCGTAAATACTAATACAGAAAGTAGTGCGCGATTCCAGAATTTATGAACCAGCATAAAGCGTTATTTGTCTCCTGAAATAATTATATGACTTGTGAAAACCTCAAGATTTCTCTGAAAATCTTGTAAGCAGGATGAGAGTTTTGAAGTTTTTCCTTTATAATTTTATGCACTAAGAAAATAACAATCATACATTCATGCACACTAAACAAGAAAAGAACAAGCAAACCCGCCTCAAGGTAAGATCGAGGCCGCTTTCCCCCATGATGCAGCCCTACCAAAGCAGCCAGGGAGCAAAGAAAAGAGAATTGGAAACGGAGTAAAAGTAAAAGGAAAATGTTCAATTGTCCTAGGAGGAATTACTGACATAGTAAGACAATGTTCTTCCCGATTTATTTAACCACCGCGACGGTGATGCGCATTTCTAAAGGCTGTGCGATTCAGAGAATGGCAACATCAGAAGTCTTCCTGTAGACTAATGGCAAATGCGGGTTCTAAAGTCGAGGGTCACCTTAAAGTGAATCACAGAATAGGAAAAGAGAGCACGTGAACAAGCTACGATGAAATCTGGACTATGAGATCCTCCGAGACTTGGTGGACGCCCTGTATCAAAATATTTACTATAGTAACAAAACCAGTAATTGTGGATTTCTCCATACAAGGTGGACGCGAATATCAGAATGAAGCCCTTCTGTTGATGATACAATGTAAGACAGTCAGACGTGTCCCTCACACAGTTAGCGCAATGGATAATGTGCTGGACTGTTGTGCGGGAGGTCGAGGGTTCGAGCCCCGGCCGGACCAACACTCAAGGTCTTAAAATAATTGAGAAGAATTTGTTACCTTTCTGTAACATCAAGAAATGGTTAGGTATTCTATTCTTCTCGGATAGGGACGAATAAATGGAGGTCCCGTCTCCTACAGGGTTTGTGGTAGGAGACGTTAATTTCCCACGCACGAGATTAATGTGTGATGGATGTCCTTCCCTGGGGTGGGATTGGGTGGGTTTACTGGACCTGCAGTAATCGGTGCAAGCTGTTGCGGTGTCCCTGCCTGTCGGCGAATCTAATAAATTAAATTATATGTTCAACCACAAAATTCAAAAGGCAAGATGTAGCCACTCTTTCTGCAACCATATCTATTAGAATCTCATGAAGTTTGTTAGTAGTCTTTCATAAACAGAGCCTGTAGAAGGGGCTCAAAATAGTTAAATTTAACTAATCAATTGGATAGCAACTGATTCTTAGATTGAGAATCTAACCTTGTTTTCATTACGTTAATTATAATTACTAAAAACCTGTAATCTATTGATTGAAACTAGGAAGGGTTTCAAAACTGTTCCACTGAAATTTACTTTGGCTTCTGTCCTCCTTTTTCAAGTTTGCTTTCTTGACATGTCGATGTTTTCGTACGTTCCGCTCTCTTTCTTTGACTTCCTTCCTATAATTATATGCGCTTTACGAGGTCATTTGCCTAAATAAATTTTTTTTAAAACTACTCCCTTTCAATTCAAACAGGTGAGACTTTCTGAGTTATCTTTTAAAATATGGGTAAAAATGGTTCGGTAATGTGGTAAAGTTTAAATTCTAGGAATGGTCATAGGTGGGTTGTTATCAGTAAATAGAAAATAGATTAGCTGTATCTGCCAGCAGCAAAGGGGAAAGATTGTTCAAAACTCAATAAAATCTTAACACATGTCAAATTCGATAACACTTTATGGGACAGAGCCTCTTTTTGGTGAATCATATCTTGAACTGTTCCTTTTTGTAATTGAAGGGGTTGTAATTGTAATTGTAACTGATCATTCTCCAGTGGTACCAGGAACTTAATAAAGGCGAAGATAAAACGGATGTTGATCTGTGATAATCCCACAATGCCACGGATTCATGCCGCTGAAAACCCCAGATGATTCAACTTAACAACCAACCAACAACATCGACACCCATGTAATCAATGCATTAAAATGTTTCTTTGAAGGAAAATGACGTCATGCCAAAAAGGATAAAAGTCAGAGGTCCACTGATCCATACTTAGCACAGCATTCGATCTGCCAATTCTTGGTTTCGTAGGCTACTTTCCCTCTAGTTCCCTCAAATCCCAGTTTGATTTCAAAGCAGCACGAGATCATGTACTTTAGGTGCAACTTAATAAAGAAGACTAAGACTACTATGTCCTAAAAACATATACGCCATAGTGACTCGTTATAAAGTTTTCTTAACTCTCATACCGGAGGAATATCTCTTATCAAAGGGTCATCTCCGAGGGAAAGATCTTTCACTTTTTGAATGCTGGACGGCTGATTATTTTCAACACCATTTTGTCAACACGACAAGGGAGTGATTTGAGAACGTGTACTACACGTGTACTACCCGGTTTACAATCCGCTGACCAATTTCCATGGCCACTCAATGACCAACTGAGTCATACACGAGTCTTGGGCGTGGCCATAATAACGCTTTTAATCCGCAACTGTACAATGTTGAGAAGGTTGAGAGGGTAGGTTTGGAGAATGGATTGAGGGATGGAAAAATCAACACTGAAACATAAACTGTGATGGTGAGATCGACAAATAATTGTCAAGATTCTCACATTTCCGGTGGTATGTATCTCCATGTTCTTTCCCAAATAAACTTTGCTCTCGATTAATGTGGCTTCACAAAGAAAGACAAACTAACAAACAAAAAGCAAATACTGACAACCAGAAATAAATTTATTGACATTCCTAAAATGAATGTGGAATTCAGGGGAACTGATTGCTTTTTTCTCTAACTGCAAATGAAGCTAATTGCAACAAAAATGCAATCTACCTCATGCAGGTGAAAATTCAGTCAGCCCAAGAGAGCGGAAAGAAACAAAGATACTGAATCACGTTGGTTCTATAGTAAATGAAAATCTGTTTTGATTTTGAGAAAAACAAATTGATTGCAAACTGAAAGTAAAGCTTCACACGCAATTGAAAACAGTTCTTCGACAAATAACTTATCAGTAAAACCATACAACTTTCCGAGCCTCATGACACGAAAGGGAGAATGCACCCCATCCCCTTTTGTGAGAATTTCCTTTTTGCATAGATTGAAGTCCCGCTCTCTGTACTGCCGTGTACACTTCACTGGATAAATGTGATAATCACTCTGCCATGTCCATCGCTATTATAACAACATTCATTTTTCTGACTTGTTCCATTATTAAAAGATCCTCCCCCTCCCCCACAGGAAAACTTTTCATCAGCTGTTCCACCATTTCCCCCAGAGTAACCTCCACCGCCGCCAGCTCCATTGTTGCGTCCGCGTAAACCACCGCCACCTCCGAACCCACCCTGGGCATGTCCTCCTACTCCTCCTTGAAGATATCCTTGACCTCCTTGACCACTTACGCTCCAAGAATTATCTTGTCCCTTATTATAGAAGCCACCACCACCTCCACCTACAAAACGAAAACATGATAAGTAGCTCTCTTATAAAAAGCAACATTTTCATTATAAACTAAAAAATAATTACACAAAATCATTGAATATTGTAGCCATGCAAAAGCTTATGAGGAATAGTCAGTGTTAAAATTTTGCATTTCACAATTTTTTAAAACTAAACTAGTGGGCAACACTCTGAGAACAGTAGTTGTGAAACTTCTTTATTCTTCGACGCGTTTCGTCTAACTGTCGTAGACTTCCTCGGGGAGTTTTACAAGTTAACACTAAACGCCTGTTTTTATAAGCCATAGTTAGCGACTATTACGTGGGCCAATGACCAAAAAGGCTTGGCCGGACTTACGAACAGGAAAAGGCGAAGTTGTCAAAAATTGGAAATTTTTTTAGCCGACGTGAGAAAAAATATTTTGGGAGCCACAGTTTTAGCTAGTTGAGTGCTACGAGCTTAATTTTAAAAAATTGTTCTATTTAATCCAAAATCGCTATTAGCTAATATGAAGGTCTCGCCAGTTGTTCTATTATTATCTCACACACGAGAAATTGAAATAACGCGATGATAGTGCATATTGACGGATCGGTGGTGAGCAGTAAATAAGTTGAGTAGGATTTTTAGAGACTGAACGAACGAAACTCAGTTGAACTTTAGATATTTATAGAGGTGTCACTACAGATGTTGTTAACAAGAAAAGAAAAAAAAATCAAAATTCAAGATTAATCATTCCAATAGAGATCTGATTAATTTTATTGTCGTCTTACTGTCCCAATGAATTGAACATACTAATGGATTTTTCTTCTTTCTCCGCTTACCTGATCTTTTACCAGTGGTATTTCCTCCACTTCCACTGCTTCCTCCTGTCCCCAATGGCAAGTTGTATCCCGCATTCCCTGTTGTGTTTATGGACGCATCACATCCTTGATGTTGTTCTGACATATTTTTAATTCCTCCTCCACCTCCAGCAATGATCAAAGGCGTGTCGTTTCTTCTCACCACAAATGTACCTCCACCACCTCCGGCAGTTTTTGGGTTTGCATTCCCTCTTCTCCCTTTTTGACCAACAAGTACACAGATAATCTCATCTTTGGTCAAATTAAAGTTTCCAATCATCCTTGCCCCTCTTCCTCCGTTTTTGATGTCACTGTCCTCACCGTACCCCCCTGAGGCTCCTATTGCTTCCATTCTGTATTCGCCAGTGCGTGGCACAGACCAGAGTTGAGTACCGTTGGACACCGTAACTTGTCCGCTATGATCCTGATCTGTGTAGTGACTACCGATTGAGTCTGGACCCTGAGATCCACTCTGACCCAGGTTTGTAAACACAGCTGTAAATTCTATATAATAGACGTGAAATAAAATGAAAGTTACGATGTGAGTTAATTTTTTTAAATTTTCTTCGTCACTTCAGTGTTGCCATTACAATGGAAGTGTTCTTATAGTAACGTAAATTATTGGATCACACTGGAACGGAAACGTCAGTCACTTGGAGTGTTCGAAATTTGTCGTACTGTGCTATTTTCTAAAGCCTGCTCACCATTGTATTTTTAGAAAGTAGAAACCTTTGATAGTCGGGTATTGACTGACTTCACTGCATTTGAGGATTACATTCGACAATAAGATATCTGAAACAAAATTGTGTTTTTGAACAGACACATGTTACTTTCATAAACTGTAGAATTGAGCTGACACTGAATCTTTTTGTTGGGAGATCTAAAAATCCCAGGAGAGGACAAAGTTTCTTTCCCATTCCCATAAGTTGAGTCGTTTTTCTCGTCAATTTATTCAAGATTGTTGTTCGGCGATCACAGGTGACGGTGAAAGGAAGAGAGTGCAGAATAAAGGAATTCCTTATGACCAAAGCTGATAAGTCAATTGAGTGATGCCCTGCAGAGCAATTTTCAAATGACTGGAATAAGTTATCGGGGATTTCATTGGCGTTGCCTTACTTCGCCCTGTTATTGGTCCACAAAACTCGCGCCGTTGAGATGACACACAGCGAATAATATCCGAGCGCTTGTGTTTGAACTGGAAATGAAATATCATCTAGTATAAAGTGATCTTTTCAAGAGGTACCACTCGGGTATTGTCATGCAGGCCTTACCTTGTACACAGCCATACAGTTCAACCCCCATTGATATCCAGTTCTGCCACTCTATTGGTTTAAAGCGAATGTAACGCGCAGTGATTGGTGGGTTAAGGTCGTGATAAACTATGGTATTCTGATCTGTGTTTCCATGAAAAACCTTTCAATCAACAACATAAAACATAACAGCCTTTCAATTAAATCTTTAATAAAGGCTATATTATGAATATCAGTTATTACGATGTAAAAATAGACCTCTCACTTATTCATGCACCATTCTTCTAGGCGTTCCCCTCGGGGGCCTCGATATTCTATATCATTTGTGGTGCATATTGCAAAGACTCTGCTAATGATGATCAAAAAAAATTATTTTCCTGCTTATATTAAACGGAAATCACGCGATACACGATAAATCAATTCTACCTTCGTAATGTTTTGTCCTGGGACTGTATAATTGTAGAACCTTCCTGTATTGTTGCCGTACTGCAGATTGTACTTCCTAACCCACTCCCTCCGGTGTCCATTACTACCTTGTGTTGCCACACGTATCACTTTTGTGTGCAGAACAACCAGATCAGCTTGGAGCCATTGATCCGTATCATTGCTTGCAGCTGCCCAAGATTCCGCTTTGTTAGGATGCACGAAGTAAAGTCTACCCTGGGCGGCAGAATGATTGGAATCTCTCTCTGAGGAGGCGCTTAACTGTCCATCAGAGATTTCACCGCTTTGCATACCGAGAAATCTTCCACATTCTGTTTTGGAAAGGTTTATAGACGATTTACAAAGCAGCTATAGGATAACCCAACAATAAATTAAGTGTAGTTTATATTAAGCTAAAACTGTCTTTAACATAATTCCAGAAACTTTCAACGAAATGAAAAACTTTAAAGAACTCCTATGATCAGATCAACTGTGGCGCGGAGTCCTTTACTGTCTCAAGCTTATTAGAGCAAAACTGCATATAGTTTCGTTCGAGGGAAATTTAGAAGCAATTTCTGGGACGCACCCGACAGTCATCGTCTTTGTTAACCACTTACGTTTTTTATGTTTTTAGTACGGCTGATTCAACTTTTAACTTTCAATTTTCTTCACCTAGTTTTTCTTGACAACGGGATCTTTTATTCGACACAATACAAAACAGAATCGATTGCTCAGTTTACGCAATTAGCCGGCTAGATACAATGAGTATCAGCATTGGAAGACAGCCGTCTTCCTTACCTTTCACACATCCATACAGTTCCACTCTCATTGATATCTTATGGTTCCACTTCAGTGGTAGGAAACGTATGTACCTTGCTGTGATTGGTGGGTTTAGGTCGTGATTAACAACACTGTTCTTGTCTGTGTTCCCACTAAACTTCTACATCAAGATAAATATCAAATAAATGCTGCTCGTTTTGTTTTAAAATGTACGTTACGTGCTTGCGTTGTATACATGAGAACTTGTTAACTACTATCTATAAAATAACATACTGCAATGATTTCACGAGTAAACCGATTCGATTTGACTCGTGAAATTCATCCCATACCACGCTAAGGTAAAATTAAGACGAACTTTTTCTACAAATATCAATCTGAGATTAATCAAAAACTAGATAGATGAGAGTTATGAAATAGTTTGGATATATCAACAAAGTTGAAATGGCAAATTGGCCACCGTAACGATTACAAAAGCTGACGTTTCGAGCGTTAGCCCTTCGTCGGAGCAAATTGAGGGATTGTGGGTTGTGTGTGCTTTTAAAGGCAGCAAATGGAGCTACGTTATTGGTGGGAACATGGGAACGAGAAAAACAAGAATAAATTAGTGGAATGAAAAGCGTTCGTTGATCCCTGTGGGATTTAGACTGCCGGTTTGAAAGATGATCTTCCAAACCGGCAGTCTAAATCCCACAGGGATCAACGAACGCTTTTCATTCCACTAATTTATTCTTGTTTTTCTCGTTCCCATGTTCCCACCAATAACGTAGCTCCATTTTCTGCCTTTAAAAGCACACACAACCCACAATCCCTCTATTCGCTCCGACGAAGGGCTAACGCTCGAAACGTCAGCTTTTGTAATCGTTACGGTGGCCAATTTACCATTTCAACTTTGTTGATGATATATCCAAATTACTACGTTACTCCCACCGACGCAGCCCCAAACAGTTTCTTTCGAAACTATCAGCCTTTATTCAGATGAGAGTTATACCTGGGCAAAGAAAGTGGTAAAAAGTATGAAGCTATACGAACGTTTAATACATCGTAACAAATCGAGCAATGAAGCTCTGACTGCAAGGTGCTTATCCCAACAAAAAGTAATGCTTGTCCTAACCAACTACTCAAAGAACACATTGGAAAGTTCAAGTTAAGTTAAGTTATAATTTTGAATTTGCGGCGTACAATAAGCAGCCGTCACGTTTCAAAATATTCCTCTGCCTCGGATCTGTTTTACCTTAACTGGGGTTTGTCCTTGTTCCCTGTAGTACTGAAATCTCACTCCATAGTTGCTGTATTGTAGCTTGTACTTCTCCACCCAGTAACTGTTCTGATGGGATCCTTGTGTTGCTACTCGTGTTACTTTAGTGTGTTGAGCTGTGAGATCGAGCTGGAGCCACTGATTTGAATCAGTCCAATCAGCTATCCAAGTCTTCTTAGCGTCATGTAATCTTGTGTTTTTTAGGGTCTTCTGTATCCAGGATGAGACACTTATCTGCCTTTGTTTGATTGCACCACTTTCCATACCAAGTGTTTCTTGACAACCCAAATCTATTTCAAAACAAAAGGAAACTTTAAACTACCGAGTTAAAATATCAAAGTGTTGCAACTACTTATTATGCTGCTCCCGGTTAGCTCAATTGGTTAGAGCGCCGGATTATGTTGTGCGGGAGGTTGAGGGTTCGAGCCCCGGCCGGACCAATACTCATGGTCTTAAAATAAGCGAGGAGAATTTGCTACCTTTCTATAATCAAGAAATGGATATATATTCTAATCTTCTCGGATAAGGACGAACAAACCGTAGGCCACGTCTCCTGCAGAGGTAGGAGGCGTTAATTTCCCACGCACGAGATTACTGTGTGGTGGATGAGCTCCCCTGGGTGGGATGGGTGGGTGTTGGCCCTCAAAAGCCCCAATGGGGAGTGGTCAATTAACCTATGTATGTATGTATGTATGTATGTATGTATGTACATGCCATTAGTAGATATTTTCCAATTTACGTAGTCTGAGTAAAATTTTGGCTTCTGCCTCTATCGGGCGCCAGTTGTTCGAAGGTTAGATAACACTATCCAGTGGATAAATCCCTATCCTGTAAATTGCGCAGTATGTTTTGTTATCGCTTATCCGCTGGATAGCGATTTATCCGTTAGATAGCGTTATCCGCGCGCCCTTCATACAACTGAGCCCAGGTATATTTTATTGGTCAGAAAAGATCTCCTTAATACTGTTAACGTGTCTGTGAGGGAATATTATTGTGAAGAGCTGGTGTATAATCTACCATTTAAGAGATCAAGAGCATCAGAGCTCTTTTCTCGTCTTATTAAGCATTTTCTCATGTAAAACTCTGAAAACCCTGCAATATAGGAAAACCTCGTTTTAATTATCTTTCTTCTGCCAAGCAGGGGATGGCCCATTTCTGAATTACCTTAAGCCTCTTTTGCGAAGCGATTTTTGGTGCTCATCCATTCATATGATGATAAGTTTCATTTATGTGCAAATTAAACTTATTTTCACAAGAATGGTTGAGCACCAGGCCTCGTTTTGAGAAAGAGGCCAAAGGTAATTCGCAAATGGCCTATTGATTGTTGACGTCCATACTTAGATCACATGGGGTGGAGTTTTGACATGAATTACCTCTGTTTCGAACTGAGTCGATACGAACCCTAAGGGAGCTAACTTTTACAGCAATGTTATAATGTCGTTCGCTCGCGATAAACAACAGCTATCAATTGAAATGTGTTGCTAAAACGTGGCTACTTGCTCGTAGGTCAGAACATTTCTAACACAGTCAACGAACCTAACTAGGAAAATGCTTGATCATTCGTGACGGTTAAGATCTTTCAAGAAATTTCCAATTACATCTCACGTAAAAACCTTACTTTAGGGAATTATAGAAGGTAATTCTTGCTGATACTGATTATATAGTCAGCTCATTATGGAGATCTTGATCCTGGGCATGCGTATCAAGACTTTATCAGGAGAGGTGTATCATCTTCAAGAATATATCAATATTTTGCAATATACCAGTTTGTGGTCGTTACCGGCGATGCTGAGCCCTGAGAGAAAAAGCTGCTCTATAACAGATATCCATAACAGACTGCTAATCCGGTTTTTAAAGATTGTCATTTTAATATATAAACCATTAAATGCCCATCCTCAAATGTTGAAGTGGACTACTAGATTCTCGTTCTACATAGTTACCTCTGATGGTATAAACCTGAAGAGCGTCCTTCCCACTCGAACCACACTTATTAGATCGCTTAAATGTTTTGATTTTCCGCGGCGCAGTAGCAGTTGCTTTACAGGTGTCATCATCGTCAAGTGCAAACATCCTGTAACCTTCCCTAATTGCTGCCACTGCGCATTTTGAAATGAAGCTCTCAAGCTGCGGAGAGTGACTTCTATTAAAGATGGAATCATTCCCCCACAATACACGAAACAAACGATACTTATCATCCAATTTGTAGCATCCAATACTTTTATGTCCTGAAAGAGTAAACAGCAGGCAGAACCGTTTAATGTCATAGCTATAATTAGTCTACATACCAAACATGTCAAGTGTGGGTATCGACATCGGCAGAAGGGAAAAACTTCCAAGCGATATTTTAGATTGGCAAATTTTTAGTAATCGATCAGCAAATGCAAGGGGGAGACGCATGAACCTTTCACAGCCAAAAGAATTTCGGCTGAAGTCGTCTCTTAACATCTCCAGAGTTAAATGCTGGTTTCATTTCAAAAAACTAAAAGTTCATTTAGACATTTTCGGGTAAGCAATCTTTCTTGTTTTGCAGAAGAAAGTTCCCGCAGAGAAGAATTCTGCGGGTAAAAAAAAGAAAAATAACACTACTTTTCAATGCAAAAACAAAGCGCCAGTTGGTAACAAGCCTAGAGGAGTAGGGTTTTTGATAGACTTGCTCACAAGTCGCGCTTTTGAGCGCGAAGCGCGTGCGAGCCGAAGCGAGCGAAAGCGCGGGTCCTACCACACCAGAACATAAAACCAAGCGAACAACTTTGAGAAAGTCTAGGTTTTTGACGGATTTTTTTTGTTGTGTCAGTTCCTTTGGGTTACATAAAACTCCGCTCGCAAAGATTTTGTAGGATTCAGGAAAAGGTCTACATGTGCAATGAATAAAGTATGCCAAAAGTTGTTCTCAACAGAAGTTGTGATCGCCTAGAACCGCAAAAGGTTGTTCTCAGAAAACACAGAAAAATCGTTGGTCCACAAAATTGTCATGCTGCGTATTATTTTCAACATAGCAAAACATTGTGTTTCACCATCACTCAAGCAGAAGTCTCCGATTTACCATCAAAAAAGGAAATAGACATCGCGGAGCCACAGTAGAAAAAGGGTGGACAATCCGCATATAAATTCAAGCAAATTTGATTGAAATAAGCCAGTCACTATATGCACAGAGTTCTTTTAAAAAGAGAAATATTTGCGTGAACAATGAATTCCTTATTAGAGTATGAGGTTATACGGAAATATCTGCGGAGCTGTTGAGGGTGATTTAATCCAAATCATGAGGCATGATTTATAATTCCAGTCTTGCGGGGCATTTCGTCGAAGGTATCAATGCTATACTACCGGGTAGATTAGCATGGATAACTTGCCATAAAATCTTACCCTTAATGTAATAGACATGATTGACTTGTTTCCCTCCTTTACCACCAGACGGGCATTTATCATATCCATGCTTTTGGAACGTCCTTATAGCCAAAGCACTGGCTTGGCATCGTCCACCATCTTGAACTGCAAAGATATGAAATCCTCGCTTCTCGGCAGCACGAAAACATTTGTCGATGGAATTATTCCTGGTCGAGTAGTTACCATCCAAGATATCACATTTTCCTTCCAACGTTTCTATGGCAGGACTGGTTGTATTGTCTCTAAAGCATCCAATTGACTCGTAGCGAGGTGACGCTTTTAAATAAAGTTGCAAGGTTTTCGTCAAAACTTGGATGATACGGTCACTATTCTCGGTCTATGATTTTCTTCTGCCATATGTGGGCTCATTCCCTCAGGTATTTTTTTAATCATCAAACCCTTCAGCCCCTAAGAATGACTAGCATTTAATTTCTCCTTAGAGTAGTATCGTTCTGGTCACGATTGCAAATTTTTTAATATAAAAGCCACAAGAATGTATATTTTTATTCCTTCTTTCCACGCACCCTCAGGACATGGAACAAACTTCCGAAAGATATTGCTGAAAGCATCTCTTTAGAGACTTTTAAAACTAAGATTTCCAAGTATTTTAACGAGAAACTTTAAACTGGTAAATATTATTTCTATTCTTGCTATTTTATACTTTTTGTATTTTTAACGTTGGTGTGATGTCTAACGACTTTACCGACGTATTTTAATGTAGATATGTAGATCGTCGCTAAATCAAACAATTTATGAGAATTAAGGAAGTGATCATCAACTTAAGAATCCTTTGATTGTCAAACAAATTCTCCTTGTCTGTGTCATTGGAAATATATAGAGAATAGTATGGAAAAAATACATATTCATCCTCAGGTGCAAAGGGTTAATTACAATCTCGTTCTGTAGTGAAATCGGAATTGTGATTATCCCGGCTATCTTTGAATCTGATTTAAACACTCAAAGTCGTCACTGCATAGATGTCTTATAGTCTTAGAAATTAAAGATATGAGATGGAGAAATTTCACACCTGGTAAGAGAGAAGATGAATGAAGTAATAAAAAGAGCTGCGAGAGCCTGAAGAAAACCAAAGGGAACTGAGAATTTGACGAGCGTTTTCCATAGTATTTAGAACGACTTCCAAACATGCATTTGTTGAAAAAGGAATGTATCACATGCCTTTCTGATCTGTTAAATTTAGTGGCTTTTAGAAATTTGACTCGCTCAAATTCTTGAAGTACATTTAGCTCTGATTCTCCTCCGTCTCTCGAGGCGAGAGTGCGATTAAAAGCGTCACCCAAGTTAATTTCATTAAATTTTCTCTAAATAGTCCTATCTCCAATTTTTTACTTTATTTTCTTAAATAATACTCTCGAGTTTTAATGTATTCGTTATGTAACTTTGCTAGGAAACGAGGCTAGTCTCGCCCCAGGGCTTGGGGGAAGCAGAGCGGGAAAATCAGGTCGGCCATCTTGTGTTGTTATAGTGTCGCCTCCGCTAATTGTATCAAAGGAGGTTTATTAAACGTTACACTGGTGGCAGCGGTGGGATCCCGGACGAAATGGCTTCGAGGGAAATGCTGGAGGATGTTTTCGAGCGGTTAACCGAGCAGTTGAAGCTGGCAAACGCAACTTTGCGATCGACAAACGAGGAGTTTCGACAAACACAGGTGAGCCTTGAAGCGTTGGAGAAAGAACACAAACGAGTCGTCCAGCAGCTCGGCGAACTCAAGGAAAGGGAGTCCACACTAATCAGTGAGAGGGAAGAAGCGAGGGAATCGGCGAACAAAGCGTTGGAGAAGGTGTCGGAGATGGAAAGCAAGAACTTGCTTTTTAAGAGACAGTCGGCGAAATCGACTGTAGTGAAGCCCGAAAAATTTTCGGGTAGTGGAAACGACACAGACTTCCAGGCGTTTTTGGATCAGTTTGAAGTCTGTACGAGGATGAACGATTGGAGTGAAGAAGAAAAAGCAAATCAACTGGTTTTGTGCATGAAGCAGAAAGTACGCGTGGTCATGTCCCAACTGCCGTTGGACGACATGAACTCCTACCAGCGCATGGTCAATGCCCTACGCAAAAAAATCGGAATGCGTCAGGCCCTCGAAGCCGCCAAAGCTACGCTCAAGGGTCGACCAAGAAAGGTAGGAGAAACCTTGTTGGATTTGAGCATTAATATTAAACGCCTTTGTGGAGAGGCTTACCGACCTTGAGCCCAGCTAGTTTAGAGCAAGCTTGTATTGATCATTTCACTGATGCACTTGGGGCCTCACTTGAAAAAGATATGATTCACTCTAAGCCCTCGACATTAGATAAAGCCCTTTCAGAAGCTCTGAAGCTTGAAGCGTTGGAACTCAGAGCTATTAGAATGAGAGAGAGAGAGTTGTGAACGATGTGTCAACCAATGGGGGAGAAGTTCGTGAGGTGCTAAACTTACCCCTACCAGGCTGGGCCCCCGAGCTTTCAACCATGATTGCATCAACTACAGCAAAAGCAGCAACTGAAGCGGTGGTTAATGCAATCCCTTCAAGGAGTGTGAGAGGAAACTACGCTCCTCCTCGACTCAGACAACCCAATGGCAGGGGTAGGGGATGTTGGTCATGTGGGTCTATGTATCATTTCCAGAGGAACTGCCCACAGGGAAACTTCCGCAGGGCGGGGGACAGATCGTAACCGTGAGTCGTTCTCCGCCCGGGGACCAAGTACCAGTGATATGCATTAGCTCCATCTAACCTAAAGTGTTCTTGCTCGACTGCAAGATCAAAGGAGTCCTTGTGAGTGCAGTGGTGGATTGTGGTAGCCCGATCTGCATTTTGAATAAGGAAGTGTTCAAACATATCAGCTTAAGTGACACCCTGGGGAAGGTCACATCCAAGATTGTGAGTGCTGAGGGTTCACAACTCAGTATCCTGGGAACTGTAGAGCTAGACACCACTCTCGAGGGGATAAGAGCTAAGCAGCTGTTTTATGTTTGCGACAATCTGAAGCAGAATGCCCTACTTGGGATGGACTTTTTACAAACCAATGGGTGCGTTGTTGACTTTAGTAGGGGAACCCTTCACGCTGGAAACGCACAGATAAAACTGAGCGGCGAATCTCTTTGGGAGGTGCACAGGGTGTCACTGGTAGAAACTGTTACCATACAACCAGATCAGAAGGTTCTTCCTGTTTTCCAAGTCAAAGGGGTGAATTTGGAAGGAATTCACGGGATTCTAGAATTCCTGGACAGGTTCTTTGAACGGTTCCCGATTGCGGTGCCCAGTTCTCTATCCTCGTTCAATAATGGAGAGAAAAAAAGATGACATGTTACCTGTGCAGTTACTTCCATTTCCTTGAAATCCATCTTTACACGTGCAGTTGTAAGATCCCAGAGTATTGTTACACTCAGCATTCACATCGCAGTCGTGCGTTCTGTCAGCACACTCATCTATGTCTAGAACAAGAGAAGCAAGAGCATAGAAATTCAGTTGTGTTATTTCTGCTTTTAATGGAGAGAAAATGAGATGACATGTTACCAGTGCAGTTAGTTCCATTTCCTTGAAATCCATCTTTACACGTGCAGTTGTAAGATCCCAGTGTATTGTTACACTCAGCATTCACATCACAGTCATGCGTTTTGTCAGCACACTCATCTATGTCTAGAACAAGAGAAGCAAGAGCATTCAAATTCACTTGTGTTATTTCTTCTTGTGATGGAGAGAAAATGAGATGACATTTTACCTGTGCAGTTAGTTCCATTTCCTTGAAATCCATTTTTACACGTGCAGTTGTAAGATCCCTGAGTATTGTCACAGTCAGTATTTATATCACATCCGTTTGTTCCATTCAAACACTCATGTGTGTCTAAGACAACAAAATGACTATCACTTGTATACCAAGGCTTTTTTTTAATTGTGCTGGCTGAAGTGTTTAGGCTTTCATACTTAGAATACTTACCAGTACAGTTTATATTATTTCGATAGTATCCTTCGTTACATCTGCACCTGTACGATCCGATTATGTCATTGCATGTCGCATTACCTCCACAGCCATGTTTACCAGTCAAACACTCGTCTATATCTGGAAGAAGAAAGTGATGAACATCATACATAGTTGGCTCCTTTTAGAAGATTTAAAAAGCTTTTCATTACGTTATATCTTTTCTTAATAATGGGGTCATGTCTGAATTTTGGCGTAACAGTTCGTACCCAGTTTCATTGAAAGTTACTTCAATAAAAAGAAACTGAGAAACTACAAGTGGCCTAGATATTGACAGGAGACACAAGGAAAAAATGTATCGAGAGCATGTGGGAATTAGGTCATGAACCCGCATCCAGTCGCCCTTTTCTTAATCAGATAGCTTATGCTATCCGTGATCCTTTTCACCGTAAACCTTAAAAGACAAAAGCTCTCAGCTATGATATTCTGTGACTATTAAAACTGTTGAGGTTCTAGCGATTGTTTCACACTCATCCCTTTCAAATAAGTCTGCCCAATCACCGAAACGAATTTCAACTTGGGGGAGGAGAGTGTGGAACTCGTCACTTATATTCAATGTTTCTGCCCTAATAAAAGTATGAGATTCCTTACCCTCATCACAATCATGGCCTTCAAATCCAGATCCATCAACACACAAACACTGATAATCTCTGTCTGTAAACCCAGCTTGGCATGTTGCGTTATTCTTGCAGGGATTTTTCGCGCAAGCATTCTTAAGGAGAAAAGGAAGAGAGAAACTTAAAATGGTATTTCGGCAGGCATGACAGGTTCCTCGCGTCTGTTCATTTATTCCCGTCGCAAGAAGGGAATTTTAAAGGAAAGGAGAGGTGGGTGAATCCTTTGGTCTCGTATCAAAGCTTTCCCGTGGTACGGAATTAGAATTGCCTAGTGGTTTTTACCTTGTCATTATGTAACTTAACCTATTACTACGTGGAGTGGAATAATATATAAATACAAATACAAATACAAATAAATACAAAGCCTTCCTGGACAAGGACGAGAGTATTACTTCTAGCTCTTAGAGTTAATCCTCACCTCAGCTCCGCGGTAAACATAACTTTTGTTTTTCACTAGGTCTCCATCGTGTTCAATGGTTGCATTATTCAGTTCACACTTGTGTTTTTCAGGCGCTTGCAATTGTTTTATCTTATGAAAGTTATAACTGACGCAGTTAGGTTCCAGGTAGCATTGTAGCATGCAGATATCCTCGTCAACCACGTCAACAGTTCGAACCGTGTGATTCTCGAGTCGATAGTCAAGTTTAGGAAAACTGGTAAACTTCAAATTGCGGCAATTACCTAGAGAAAAATTGTGTTAAGTTAGAAAGCTGCAATGTGACAAGCACTTCTACTTAAACAACAAACATATGAAATACATATATATGAACTGCGGTTATGAAACGTATATGTGCACGATCCTTCGCAGTAAAGTACTATTTAAGCAATAGTGAAAATCAGACCTGAAAAAAAAAAAAAAAAAATTCAGGCCTGTACGGGATTCGAACCACTGACCTCTGCGATATTAGTGCAGCGCTTCTACTTAAATTGGGACCTCGAACCGTGTGATTCTCGAGTCGGTAGTCAAGTTTAGGAAAACTGGTAAACTTCAAATTGCGGCAATTACCTAGAAAAAAACCTCTGCGATACTAGTGCAGCACTTCTACTTAAATTGGGACTTTACAGCAGTGTTAGTGCTGTATGACTCTCGCTTTGGTTTGGCTTTTGTTTGGCTTTTGGCCTTAAGTTAAACACCAGTCGAGTTATTTTTATTTATATTACAATAATTTCATATTTAATACAATAATTTCATATTTATATTGCGCAAATTAACATGTGGATATGATCAAATGCAAATCACAACACTTTTCGGGGGACTTTGGCTGCACTGCATCAGCAGTTTACAAACAACCGAAGGAAACTTATTTGAAGATTCCCCCTCCCCCCCCAATTCCCAGTAAACAGGCCAGACCACATCAAAGTAATTTCGTGAGTGGATTCTTTAACATCCCCTTCCTTACCAAATTAACCAATTAATAGATGCAGGAGACGGGATCTACGGTTTATTCGTCGTTATCCCAGAAGACCACAATGTCCATCCATTTCTTGATATTATAGAAAGGTAGCGCATTCTCCTCAGTTATTTTAAGACCTTGAGTGTTGGTCCGGGCGGGGCTCGAACCATCGACCTCTACCTCCCGCGCAACAGTCCAGCGCTCTAACCAATTGAGCTAACCGGGTGGTGGTTTCTGAATGATCATAGCAAATTTTAACTTCTTTTTGATGCGATCAGCGATTGTGATCGATCGACTTATCCACGCCGAAGTCTATAAACTACTCGTGTTGGTATGTAGAGTGCATCACTTAATTATTTAATTAGGTCACACATGCTTGTTGGAGCTCCGACATTTTACGCAAATTTTATCATCTATGGTTGCTCATGGCCTTTTATTCAGGCATTAGTATCTTGCTATTGTGCCTAATGGTAACTGAGACACAAAATTGATTGGAGAAAACAAGATTCTACGTTGTTTCAGGTGGTCTTTCGCCAAAGACCAGACCGATCAGTGTGGAAGCCGAAGCCACAAAACCGTCTGCTTTTGCATTTTTTAAAATGCCTTCTCGGTCGCGGGCGATTGTCTCGCATTCGGATAAATCGTCCATCGTGGAATATCCGCATGCATGCCTCACGCTAAGCTGCCTTGGAAGTCAAATCAAATTCCCTCGCGAGCACTTGTCGTTCTTGTTGTCGATCGACTGTCGTCATAGTTCGTCGCGCTACATTGATAACACAAAGACAAAGTACGGAAAGTCCAGGATTCCGTATTACTCTAATAGTACGGCGACTTGCCAGCTGTTAATGGCCTGTGGCGACTTCCATCCACAACCGGGACCTACATTAACATCCACGAAACCAAAACCAAACTCATCGTCGATGCCAAAGTGTCCAGTTTGCGAGAAAACTGTACAGAGAAATCATAGACGCCTGGAATGTGAAAAATGCTTTGATTTAATTCATCTTCGTTGTGCTGGTGTAACAAGTTTTAACCATGTGAAGGCAAACTTTCCCTGAAAGTGGATCTGTTGTAACTGTGCGCTATCAATGCTGCCTTTCCATGGTCAATTTGATCTAGACCAATCAGGCCCGTCTGAGGCCTGTTACGAAATGCAAGCTAATGATGTTATATTAGAGACATTGATCGATAAATCCGGCTCGCTGAAGTTGATGCACTTGAATACGCAAAGTATGCTTTCGACATTTAATGAATTCGCTTTGACAGTCAACAAATACCCCCTTGATATCATAACTCTAAGTGAGACCTGGATGAAGAACAATAAGGATCTACTAGAATATGACTCACTCCCTGGTTTCTCAAAGGAATTTCGGAATTGGGACAATGTCAAGGGCGGTGGGGTGGGGGCATATATTCGAGACAATATCAAATACAAGCGACGAAAGGACATCGAGAACACCCAACCTGACATGGAACACCTCTGGCTGGAAATTCAAGGAAAGAACAAGCGCAGTAAACTTTTGGTGGGGAGTTTGTACCGGTCAGAAGCCATGCACAGACCTTCGGCATGGCTGGACAAGTTCGAACATCTCATTGGTTGCATTATTGCGCAGTGGGATGGTCTTCTCCTTCCTACAGGCGACGTGAATTTCGACCTATTGGGCATACAGGACGCCCCAACGCGGCGATATATTTCCCTACTTGACACCCTTAATGTCAAGAAAATCATTGACAAACCTATAAGATCAACAAAAACATCACGAACCTTACTGGATCACATTATTATCAATGATCCATCCAAAATAACATCTCATCGTGTGATATCGTGCAGTATTGTGAGTGACCACTATGGCCCCTTCGCGTGTGTAAACATCAGCGTAACTCGTTATCAGCCAAGATATAAGTACATCAGAAACCTGAAGAACTTAAATGAGACAGCTTTTTTAGAGGATCTCTCCGCACTACAATTTTCGGTAATAACATCAACTGATGACCCTGACGATCAATTAGAGACTCTCAACACCTTGTTTAACGACTGCCTTGAAAGGCACGCACCCCTCAGAAGGTGCCGTGTGACACGTCCTCCCGCCCCGTGGATGAATAACGAAAGAATACTTAACCTCCACTCACAAAGAGACAAACTGAGGCGAGAAGCGCATCAGTCAAATTCAGAATCTTCTTGGTCTGCTTTCCGGGAAGTGCGAAATAAAATAAAGAGCGCTATACGCAAAGCTCGTAAAGCTTTCATGGAAAAGGCTTTGCTGTGCAACAAGTCTAAGGAAGTCTGGCGCATGGCTCACCGCGTACTCCACCCCTGTCGACAGCCTTTAAGGTTCGACCCACACAAGCTTAATCTTCATTTTGCTACGATCGCAAGGGATACGCTTGATGTTGAATCGACCAACCAAGATGAACTCTTCCAGTTCATCCGCGGTCTTACGGATAAAGAGGGCGCCTTCCACCTGGAAAGTGTTACACAAAGAAAAGTCCTGCGAACCCTTAAACAACTGCGCAGTGACGGTTCGACTGGACCCGACCAATTGCCTGCCCAGTTTGTAAAGCTGGCCCGCCCACTCACAACTAACATCAATAACTCTATTTCAAAGTCGTACTTCCCGCATGCCTGGAAATTCGCGTGTATCAGCCCCATTCCAGAAGTTGACACACCTGTCTCGGAAGATCACTTGCGTCCAGTGTCGATTCTTCCCGTACTTTCTAAGGTATTTGAGAAGCTTGTTGCTTCCCAAATGACTGATTTCTGCACTAGGGAATCTCTCCTTAGGGACACTATCTCGAGCTTTCGTAAGGGGCATTCGACCTCTATGGTACTCTTAGGTATAAGGGACGACCTATTGAGTGCCATGAAAACGAAAGAGGTAACTCTTACGGTATTAGCAGACTTTTCGAAAGCATTTGATACCGTTTGTTTTAAAACGGCGATAACCAAGTTGCATCACCCCGGTTTTTCAAAGTATGTCCTCGAATGGCTGGCTAATTATCTATGCGGCAGGAGACATTACGTTCAAATTGATGATCGCAAATCGTCACCCGTGCTCTCCGAATTTGGAGAGGCTCAATCCTTGGACCAATGTTGTTCATCTCTACGTCGCGGATCTTCAAGATATTCTTCCACCTACAATCAAAAGTTTCCAATATGCCGACGATACAACATTATACTCTAGCTGTTCTACACCGCAGATCGCATCTCAAGCGGAAAGCATGAATGCAACCCTGGCAGGCCTCGGCGCCTAGTTAAATGATTCAAACCTGGCCCTTAACTCTAAGAAAACCAAGGCCATTCTTATCTCAACTCCACAGATGGCTCATGTACATTCTCTCGGAAATCTGGAGTTGGGATTAGAAATCTCCGGTAAACCACTGGAACGTATTAATATTACCAAACTCCTGGGAGTTCACAATGACTCAAATCTTAAGTGGGAGTTTCATATCAATTCTATTCTTAAATCTTGTTATGCGACTCTGAGAACCTTAAGAGAAATAAGGAACTTTACTAATTTTAAACTACGGAAACATTTGGTACAAACATTAATTCTGTCTAAAATAAGCTACTGTAACATTGTTTTTTATCCACTACCAAAGTTCCTCTCAGCTAGACTACAAAGGCTCCAGTTCGCTATGGCTTGTTTCATCACTTGTAAATACGTAAACAGTATATCTACCATTTTGGATCTTGGCTGGTTACCTATCCTGGAGTTAAGGGACTACTCGCTACTAAAGACTATTTTAAAAGCACTGTATTCTGATAACTGACCCTCCCATTTAAATTTGCACGTCGTAAAACCCGTTAGGCATCTCCGTTCCAGTGTTGCTCCAAGGTTTTATGTTCCATTTGTACAAGGCACCTTTCAGCATTCAGCAGCCATGATTTTTAACGAATTGCCAGCAAATATAAGGATTGCACAGATTTTAAAGAATACTGCAGGCTCTGCAAGGCGTTCTTAAAGGCGTGCGCTTTGTCTTCCTTGTAAAGACATTGAAACAACCACCACCACCAACCAATATATTCTGCATATTTACTTTCATGTATGGTTTTTATTACAGTTTAGTTAGTCATTATAATTTAGTTTTAATATTAAATATTAGTATCGTAGGCCTTCACAGATGAAGAGCCACACCTTTTTATGTGGATATACTGTGAATAAACCGTTATTATTATTGTTATTATTATTATTATTTTTAATACTATTAGTCGTGTTTATCACGTACGTAATAACGGTCGTCTAGTCCGAGCTTGTTGAGTTCGTTAAGAAAGATTACGTTTTCGAGGAGCTTATTGTTTGGTCTCAGCTCAAAACTCATTTCATGAAAAGCGTGTGTTGTTGTGTAGCGTGACTTTAGATTTTAACTATACTGCGTATTATGCAGGTGCTGGGTTTTTATCTCTAAAAATGTAACAAAAGTTTACTTCCACAGTGTGGATCACCAGGAGGCAAAACGCTGAAATGTATGCTCGAGCATGCACATTGTAACTGGACAGAAGACATGTTATTTGGCACGTTTATCGATTATCCTATGATTTCCAGAATATTCTTGTTTAGTCCTTTAGGAAAGTTCTAGTAGTTCCGGCATGAGTAAGTGACGTCTATTTATCGAAACTCGAGTTGTTTACTGTAAATTCTGGAAAATTCTATGATGTAATATTACTAAAAATAGTCGCGTTGTAAATCTGTAGAATCTTCTAGAAAGATTGTGGGGAACTATGTAAGAAGGTGCAGTAGGTTGTTTCGTTTAGAGGAAAAAGAAGAAAAAGAAGAGAAAAAGATAAAGGAAATAAAGGAGTTAGTGAAAACAATTCATTTCAAGGTTTATAACGAAACCAGTATCAGCGTAATTGAGTATACGGGAACAAGAAATCCTGAAATGTCACATTTTGGTCTAGTGAAGTGAAATAGGATAAAAGGAAACATGCGACTCCTTTTCAGAGTCTGATTTCGAAATAGCAATTGATAGCAAAACTTGAAAAACTATGCAGGAAAATAGAAAACCTTGTGCTGTTGTAGGAGTGTTCGAAAAGCTTCTTTTTCTTTAATTATTCTGGACATGCCATAGGGGCGAAGAGGGCATTTTCACATCATCCTCTTTTAAAGCGTGTTTTCGAAAATTTACGTTTTCGATCGACAGCTATATTATCCAGATTTGTGTTGATGGTAGGTTATACTGTAAGAATTAGTTTGCTTTTTCGGCCAAATTTACCCCACTAAGTGAAAGTGCGGACTCAAAGTTAGGTGTTGAATTCGATTTAGCCTGAGGCCGCTAAATTTTCCTGTCAGTCAAAACAGGATGTCTACATCAATTAATGATGAATCCTTTTCAAAAATCCATCCTCTGTAGTGAACACGTCAATGGTTTTCTATCACACAGAATCTTTTCCTGTATTCAAAAAATGCTAACATCTTTATTTACATCAAAGTTATATAACGTTTATATCGTTTTTGAGAACAGTGAGGAAAATTTACTGACATCACTGTTCATAAATTTCCGATCTTATTTCGCAATACTGATGCAGCCGGACATTCATTGTTGTATTACTCAGATATTTACTATCGCTAGGTTTTCAAAACCCGTCCACAGTTCACAGTGAAACCTTTATTTGACGAAAAAAAGACTGCGCTACCGAGTTAAAGTTGCTTTGATACCACCACACAGTCTGAAAACGGTCTGTCTTGAGATTCGTGTCAAATCGTACAAAGCAGTGTCGTCTTTGCCATCTCTGTTCTCGCGCTTGAAGAACTTTTAAACCTGACTGCATTGTTTTAAAAATAAAAAATCTTAAGGAACTCCATGAATCGACCGCCAACAATCTCCGTTTTGATAAAACAGGAGTGCATAAAAGTTTGTTTAAAAATTTTTTTTTCGTGAAACCAACTGTTAAGCTTGAAAAGTTATTTTTAGGAAGTAACAACGAATGGATATATTTAAGAAGGTAAGATTTGTCAAATAGCCGAGTTTTACCACAAATAAAAGGTTAAGCCTAACGGCCGTTTAAAAGCTCGGCTGCTTTTTCTTTTCTCTTCAATTTTTTCCACAAATGTTATTTTTAAGACTATGTTACATGGCTTGGAAAGTTTCGCTTCTCTGTCAAGTTTTCATTTGATTCAGCCGAACCATTTTAGTTGAGTTCAATAAGTATTCCCATTTGTTTTAAAATTCGAAGATCTGCCAGTGGTCACTTATCCATCGTGTGGCATCGAAAAGTCGAGAACTTTTATGGACAGCATTGCAGAGACGTGTTTAATTATTCTGAGTTAAACTTTCCCTTTTGGCTGATCCAAAAACCATATTCCCTTAAAATTTTATTCTCAACTTCTTATGAAATGCGTAGGTTGTATATATTGTGCTTGTCCAGGACCAAAACTATTTACTTGAAATAACTTTAATGTCTTTAATACTTCTTGAAGAAGCCTGTGTGAATATTTCAAGACTTAGTTATGCTAATAAGGATAATAAAAATGCAACGTAATGACTTGGTAAACTTTTAAAAAGTACTCAGACATGAGTTAGGACATAACTGTAGGAAAATCTCACCTTGTCCTTCTGGTATTAAGGAAGCCAAAACGGCGAGAATGAAGCAGTAGAATACAAAGAGCATGTTTGCTAGAAAATGCCCGCTGTACTTACGGCGAATTACGGCGAGTTTTTCAACCTTATGCCGGAGAAATATCAGACAAATTGAGACAGCTGAAGTTTAATATGCGTTGAAATACACAACCTTCTCTGTTTAATTATGGGGTTGTCAGTGGTTGCCACAATTGAATAAGTTTCTCTGGGATGTAGTTGGTTGGTGAAAGTCGATTATACTTAATGCATATTGATGGCCTTCAATTTGAATTTTAGGGAAAGTTGTCCTTTATGTGTTTTTCTATTCTGGTTTAGTTATCTCTGTAGGGGTGCAATGTATGGCGATAAGTTACTTGAAAACGTTTTAACAAATATTTCTACGCTCTCCTTATCTACCCAAACTTGACCGCAAAATAAAGACGACCAAACCATCAACTAAACATTTAGAACTTTCATACAAAATCCTGAAGTAACACAGAAATTCTTCAGACGGTAGAAACTTGTTTGAAAGCCTCATTGGCCTTTCGGTTCTATATAGTTCCTGGGATATCCCGTATATCCCTGACAGCATTATTTTTGAAAAAAAAAACATCTCAAGGAACTCAACGAATCGACGATGAACAATCTCCGTTTTAATCAAACAGGATTGCATAAAATTTTTTTAACAAAAATCTTCTTGAAAACCACCTGTTTAGCTTGAGAAGCCCCGGCTCTTTAGGAAGTAACAGTGAATGGATTTATGTATGTATGTATGTATGTATGTATGTATATATGTATGTATGTATGTATGTATGTATGTATGTGAAGTAAAATTGTGTTCCAAGCTTAGTTTCTTTTCTCCAGACGCAAAGTTTCAATCCACAAAGTCCTCAGATTTTACCAACAGCCAAGTATTAATACAAATAACACGTTTAAGCCCAAAGTTAAAAGCATTGGTGCTTTTCCTTTTCTCTATATTTTTTCTCTTCAGGTAGGGTTTGAAAATTAAAAATTTTTCACGAAACGTTAGTTCGCTTGTATTGACGATACAAAGGACCTCCAGTGATAATTTCGCTATCACGTGGCATCGAAAATTTTAAAACGTGCATAGACAGCGTTGTAGAGACGTGATTAATCATTCTACCGTATACTCTCTTTTTGCTACTCCAAAAATCATGTTCCCCATATTCTTCATCTTGTTGCTCGTAAATAATTTGTTGTAAAATGAATTCGGCAAATGTTGAACGTACTGTAAAATTTGAATAAAGGCTGATAGTTTCGAAAGAAACTGTTTAGGGCTGCGTAGGTGTGGGTAACGAAATAATTTGGATATATCAACAAAGTTGAAATGGTAAATTGGCCACCGTATGTGGCCAATTTACCGGTGGCCAATTTACCATTTCAACTTTGTAAAATTTGAAGGTTACTTCATACCATCCAAAGGAGAAAACTATTTGTCATGATTGGAGTAATTTGTTATACCTAGCAACACTGGAAGTTTGTGTGAATATTTCAAGGCTTTGTTATGTTAATAAGGATATTAACAATCTATAATAATAAATTTTTAAATAGTACTCAGACTTGAACCAGGACAAAATTATAGGAAAATCTCACTTTTTCTTCTGCAGGTATCAGAGAAGCCAAAACGGCGAGAACGAAGCAGTAGAATGCAAAGAGCATGTTCCCAGAAAATGCCCGTTATAATTTTCTCGAGTCAGGCAATTTGAGCTAGCTGAAGTTTAATCTGCGCTCAAATACACCTCATTCTTTCTTTATTTATAAGGTTGTCAAGGGTCATTTCTTATGACTCTTTCCCCTTGTTATGTTGAGTTGGAGAACCCAATGCAGCCGTTCTTAGCGTTCAGCGCGCTAAAAGTTGTTTGTATTTTCGATCAAAGTGTCAGGAAATATGCTTAGTAATGTTAGATTGTAGTTGTACCTTTTTATTCAGCGGTCGCCACATGTACCTGTTCAGACACACAAGGTACTCGAGTACCATACCGTAAAAACGACATTTGGTAAATTCTCGCTTGTGCAACTTGAAGTTTGTTTGAATCTTTTCTTCTTTGGAAGCTTTGCTAACATGGTTTGTGTATAGAGATTACTCCGCGTTTACGATTTTTATTTACGAATTAAGCAGTATAAGCCCTCAAGGATTTCATGGTAATTCAAACTCCTAAGTTTACAAGGCCAACCAAGGGGAAATATACATTAAATTTTAATTTTACAGGTATTTGTATAGTTTCTCTTTACGGTTTCTGGAAGCTTCACCGTCAACCGTCCTTTCGATCTTCGGCTAACCATTGGTGCTACAATTACTTTTATATTTATCTATTATTCCAAAAAAAAAAAATTAAATTTAGCCTGACCAACATAACTCTAAAAGTGGTTAAATGAGTGCGAAGAAAATTTGAACGTTCCCTCTTACTTTTTCCAACGCTTTTTTCTAAAATCTGCTATCCGAGTTTGCATGCCGACCTAGGCAGGAGTAAAAAAACATCACCATGCTTTGAAAAATTTATCTACAGTCACAAAGACACGCGGGAGGTTGCAAGACCTGTCAAGGAGTTACAAACAAATCCCGATGTTTTGCTAGATTTCACTAAACTCACAAAGACATACAGGAAGTTGCAAGTCCTGTGCAAGAGTCATATACAAATTCCGATGGTTTTCTAAATATCACTAAACTCACAAAGACCTCCGGAAGGTTGCAAGACTTGGAGAGGCACCATTACGCAAATAAAATGTTTTGATCATCATCTTGTCGTATGCTTTATCTTTCACCACACATAGCCGTAGCTTTTCAAATTCTACTCTTTTAGGAACTCACAAAAAGCTTCAGTACATTCAAATAACTTAAAAATTTTATTCCCAATCTATGCATATTTTTTACAGCAATTATAATTTCCAGAATAAACTTAAATACTCAGAAGTGGCGGGGAGCTCGGTTCTAGCAACTTGAAATTTTAAAATTTGAGATGATTTTAAATTTAAGAAGGAATAAATTAGCCCAAAACACGCTTCTTGCTCCCCAATTTGCCTTCTCACTTTTCGTGTTATCTTCAATCTCCCGTTTAGCTCCCTTAATTTTCCCTGTAACTTATTCGAAAATATTTTATACTTTAGTTAAAAAACGGACGGTAACTGATCGTTTTGTCTATTGCCATCACCTTTTTGTTGAATGATGTATTGATATCATTGGGAGGAATGACTTTGAAATTTCCCCCCCCCCCCCACCCCTGGTGGCTAAAAAGAATGTTAATTAGGAGTTCACTGCATTCAAAAACTAAATGATGACATGGCTGTTAAATGAGATTTAGTGCGAGATGAGTGTAAAACATCTCAATTGCACATTTCATTACCAGCAGTGTGAAGTGGTCAAATTGACTTTCTCACCTCCAGGATCTAAAATTTAACTCTCCTTATTGGTTATCATAGATTTCTTTGTGGGTTAGTCATGGGAATCTTTCATGGTTAAATCCAAACAATATCCTTACTTGGAAGTTATCTTCCATCTCAACAGCAGTTTGTTGATAGTGTGTTAAAATGCAGACTATATACCCTTGCAACACTGGATAGTAAGAGAGTTTGAAAACCCACATAATGGGAAAAAATCACGTTTGAAAGAAGCTCTTCGTCAGAGATTTCAATTTTTTCTTCTACTCAAGAGAGGCCATAGTTCACCTCCACATCTCCCATGCATACTTTATTCTTATTTCATCAATTGTCCCTTCAACCTTTCACATTTTTTAAGATAAACTTAGAAGCAAAATAACTTGGAAAGTGTTAAACTTGTATGCTACGCATGTAAAACATGCGTAGCATACAAGTTATCATTGATTTCCCGTCAGCAAATCAATGATAAGTCATTATCAAACCGCGTAAGCTATCACGATACTCGCAAGAATATCGTCTAAATTAATGGCGATGTACCTGAACACGAGTGTCCATCGCCAATGTATCCCTCTCTGCAAGTACAGTGATAGGAGCCCACGGTGTGTTGGTATAGTATCCATTGACGTCACAAGCATTGTTTCCACTGATGCATTCATCTTGATCTGGTTAGTTCAAGAGAAAGGAAGAAGTCATGATTTCATAAATGTTAATAAAGCAGAGAAATAGCCTTACACACTACTAAATTGACAATCACTGCCATAAAACAAGAATTAATTGTCTCCCAGCAAAATAGACCGTGTTTACCAGCAATATTGGAAAAATAATTTTTTTTTTCAAATTCTATCCAAATTTAGTTCAGTTTGAGATCGTCAAACTCCTGCGTATAATTGCCTTGAAGCTTTTTACTCAGTGAAACAGAAACATAAAGCGGAAACTGTGCAATGCATAGTTATTCACGAGTTTTTATGTATTGAAGCTACCAAGGATACTATAAAAATAAAAGACAACGCAAGCAGTGGCTTAACTATGATTTACCTTCCAAGTACATATCACAGTAAACCAGAACTGCCTTCCCAGTGCTAGATGGATCCAGCCAGTATTTGTTGCTTCCGGTGGCTTTCCCTTCGCTTGCTTTTATTTCACGGCATGAACGTGCTGGTAACTCCGGAATCGAACCCAAGGGAGCTGAATGGGTAAAAATGTTGGAAAACATAAGGTATGTTAAATTGCGTTCATCGAAAGAGGAATAAGAACTAATTGCACAAAAATATGACTTTTGAATCCCACTCACTTGTATGTCCTCCTTCGGTTGTCAAAGCTTAAAAGCTCGGTTAAGCTGTCCCCCTACCCCCATGGATAGGTAGGTACCCTCTCTCATAAGCTTTACTAGATTAGCTTCTTGTAACACTTTAAAAGGTAAATAAACCAATAATTTCTCGTTTTACACACACACACAAGTTGTCTTTGTCTCTCTCTAGAAAAATTATAGAGTTATATATTCTTTATATAATACCATAAGAGATCGGAAAAGGTGGACTGTAAGCAGCCGTCGAGCTTATGTTCAAAAATATTTTTCTATTTCAATATTAAAATATCGTTATTGGAATCCTAATTATATACACATGCATACTCTTTCTAGAAAACGTCTGTTTGACATTGTTTGCATAAGAAAATTATCGTAATCTTTGCTTGTGTTAAAGATATCCATGATTATTATTCGACAAGGTGGTTAGCTTAGTACATACCTCTTCCGTTCAAACGGCGAATATAAAACCACGCTGGGTATGAACGGAAATTCTCAGGTCTTGCGTCCTTTGTGCGGTTGTTTAATTCACAGATCTGTTCTTTTCTGTTGAAATTATAGCTCTGGCAGGTAATTTCCCTTTCACATAAGATATCACAGATATGAGGAGCTACCACCGCCATTTTATTGAAAATGAAACCTCTGAGAGCCATGCCACGAATATTAATTTCTGTCCTGCATTGATCCTCAGCGGTCACAAGGTTGACGAACATAACACAGACAAGAAAATAACAAAATCTCCACAACATTATTCCTGAAAAACGGAAATCATAGATAGGTCTGGGTATCAACTAACGAACTTTTATCTTAAGGCTGACTAAGAACAGTGCATGTAACTGGCATGTGATCTCTTCAGTGGTGCCAAATTAAAACTACTGAATGCATGAGACTTGCTGCCATCAACGTCAGGTAAATGGCCATTGGTCCCATGAGAATTTAACATTTTATTGCGAAACTTTAGAAAGGCTGTGTCAGGAAGAGCCATTTCAGTTAAGTTCCAACAAGCCTTTCGGCGTTTTTTTCAAAAACAAAGGTCTACCAATAGTCGTCTTGTCCATTGTGCGGCATGGAAAAGCCGAAAATGTTCATGGACATCATTGCAGAGACAGAAAACTTGCATAGAGAGCATCGTAGACGTGCCTATTTTTTCTAAACTTTCATTTAGGCTACCCCAAAATCATAACCGTTTCTAATCTCATTACTGCGAAACAATTGTTTGCAAACTGAATGCATGAACTTCCTGAATTAGCTTCTTGCAATCCACTAACCCGCTGAAAAAATTTGAATACAGAAGCTTGTACATGAATGTATGTGAACTGACAATTAAGAAAAAGAGGCCTATTTTCTTTTTTCTTTGCAAACTTCAGTATCCGCTAAACCATGATGAAGGAGTTACTTACTCTTCTGCAAGTTAGCTGAGAGGTCATCATTTTGAAATTTCTGTGTAATTTCCCTGCCAGGCGGTAACCCTGAAAGGTTACAAACGAAGCAGACAGGCCTACCATTAAAAATTATCTTAAAAGGAAGGTTTAAATTCATTCGCATCATATTTGTACAATACGCCATGCGCATAAGATTACATTCGATGTGAAATGGGGTTGACAGGCCTACACGACTTCTCAGCGCGTGTTTAGAATAGCCTATTCAAAGTTTTGCCCTCATGAGTATGTCTTTGAGCGACCGTCCTCTTTTGTAAGATACGAGGGGCAGTCTTTTGTATATTTCGCTCAGTGGTGGTTGTATTTCTATTACATGCCAGTTTCTCATGAGAATTTGCTTTAGGTTTGGCACTGATGGTTGGTATTGTGTAACAAAAGGCAAGATTCGTTGGTTCGTCTTCTGTTTCTATTGAAGAGCTAGTTTCTTGTTTTTGAAATTCACCTCTGAGAGGATTGTGTTAATGAGGTCCTCTGGGTAGCCTCTCTTCAGTAAATGCGCCTTGAAATTTGCGATTTTCTCCTCGAATATTGTTTGAGAGGAGTTTGTTCTGAGAAGTCTAAGGGCCTCCCCTTTTATGAAGCCTTTTTTAACTCCTTGAGGGTGACAGGAACTATAATGTGTATAATGAAATGTCTCAGTTTGTTTAACAGGAGTACGCACATCAAGGACTGCGTCTTTTTCGAATCGTTCGCTTTGTAGATGTAGGTGTCCAAGAATGTTGTTTCCTTATCGGAAATCTCAGCCGTAAATTTTATTGTTGGATGATGATGGTTAGCTCAATTGGTAGGGCGCCGGAATGTTGTGCGGGAGGTCGAGGGTTCAAGCCCCGGCATGACCAACACTCAGGATCTTAAAATAATCGAGAAGAATTTGCTGCCTTTCTATAACATCAAGAAATGGTTAGATATTCTAGTCTTCTCGGATAGGGACGAATGAGTGGAGGTCCCATCTCCTGCAAGGTTGGGGTAAGAGACATTAATTTCCCACGCACGAGGTTACTGTGTGATGGATGTCCTCCACTGGGGTGGTTTGGGTGGGTTCATTAGAGGGCCATGTGTTAGAAAACTCTTTACTGGGTTAATCATGTATCTGCCCTCTTGAAATAAAGAATATTGTATTGTAAAGAACATTGTATTGTATTGTATTGACCGAGAAATCCGAAATGTTTTCCTGAATCTTGCCTCCGAATAGTTGTTCCGAGCATTCTCCCACCATCCAGCGCTTCTCCTCAACCGACGACAGGAGCGAGACACAGGAGTGATGTTGTTTCGTTGTGATGAAATAAACAACACAACAAGAAAACAAGCATTCAAAACTCTCCTCCTCTGAGCAACTAGGTGGTTTAACGCCATTTGCATGTTAAGGCGCCTTCTTCTTCCTTCACGGATGGCATTAGCGATGAGAAATTCTTCCGAGTTGTTTCTCGCGCGGTTTTCCGAAAACTCCGCCATGTTGAATCCTCTTGGGTTCATATCAGTAACCGCTGACCGTAACGGTTTCATTTTGTTGTTGCGCCATTTTCGATGAGCCTCGTCTTTCGCGACAGGCAGCTTAAAAATTCCTATTCCCTTCGATCGTCTGCACGATCCGCAGCCAAGGACGGAGCAGTTGACCCTTGGCATCACTTCATCACTTACGAATCCTCTTAAGATAATATTTCAGTTAGATTATTTTTAGATCATCCGTAAAAAAAGAATAAACTGGAAGCACTTTGTGCAGCTTCGCGGTCACGTGACATGCCATGAACCAACACAAAGAGTTCCATCGTTTGAAGTTCGCCGGATTTCATAACCAGTTCCCTCTATTAACTCTGGTTCAACTGACGTCTGAATCATCTGTCGAACTTAATTATTTGGGTCGACCCAAATAGGTATTAGGTTCGGCACATGCAGAGTTCGACGTTTGAACCGGGCCTTAGAGGCTCATTGTAGGTTTTAGGCTGAATACTTCCTAATAAAGAGTTCATTATTCCTCTCTATTGATAGGTCACGAGTAAGTTTTAAAATGTTTCTAGAATACTTGATCTTGAGTACTTTAATGATTCCTCAATCTTCCTGTCCATAACACATATTTTATAATCATGCAGCCAACATTGAGCTGCTTATCGTTGTATTTTCAGAACTATGAACAGGTTGGAGAAAGGAAAAAGAGAAAACCTAGAAGAACTGAGGCGAATTTTAACAAATGTCTATTTGAGTTGTTCAAATATTACTCAATAATTTCAAGATGTCTACTTGAGTTGTTCAAATATTACTCAATAATTTCAAGATATCAACAAAGTTGAAATGGTAAATCACAGGCAGCCCAAGCTCACTACTGGAAAAGCGGATGTGACTCTTACCGTGTTGCGCAACGTTTTATATTTATAAAGGTTTTTATGGGATGTTATCGATTTGCCTTAAAAGAGAGAAAACAATTTCTTGTTTTGAAATAAAATGGGCTTACCTTATTGCCTTGTTGTTTTCTTTGTTGATTCCTAGCGTCTCAGGCCATTTTCAAGCGTTTTCGGCGAGTTAGCGCTATGTTGGTGTTCAACTGCTAAAAGGCCGGAAACCTATTTTAAAAGTGTCCGTCGCCCGAAGCGAATAATTCCGCCAAAAAATTACCACCAGTCTCGATTCCTCCAGAAAATCAAAGCAGAGATGTTGCAGTTCCATTTCCATTCACTCGATTCCCAATTCCTCCCACAGATCTTTCACTAGCGATGCTTTTATCTCCAGATCGACAAACAAACCAGTTAGCTCCTCTGGTCCCCTCGGGAGGTTTTGTCAAGAAACCAGTGTTGTAGCCACGGGTACACAAAAACCAATGGTGTAGCCATGGGTACCAAAATGGGACCTAGCTATGCCAATCTTTTTGTAGGTTTTGTCGAACACTAATAAAACGGCTCCAAACCTGAACTCTACGGTCGCTACATCGACGACTGCATCGGCGCCACCTCCTCTACCAGAGAGGAGCTGACTCAATTCATAACCGCAGTCAATTCTTTTCACCCGGCTCTGAAAGGGACATCAAAGTTTCAATTGAAGGCAACGGTTTATGCACTAGTGTGTATAACAAAGCTACAGACTCGCATAATTACTTGTTGTATTCGTCTTCGCATCCATCTCACGTTAAGAACTCCATTCCTTTCTCTCAGTTTCTAAGACTTCGTCGTTTATGTAGCGATGACTCTGATTTCCACCACAAATCAGAGTCAATGTGCCAGTTATTCGATAAACGTGGTTACCCTGATTCTGTCGTTCAAGCGGGTTACCACCGCGCCCAACTTATTGATCGACATTCAGCACTACAAACGTCACAAAAGGAAGATTCCGACCGCATTCCATTCACCCTCACAACAAATCCGTTAAATCCATCATTCTTAAAAACTTTAAATTACTTCAAAACGATCCAGGGACAAGCACTATCTTTTCGCAGCCTCCGCTCATTTCATTCAAACGCGACAAAAAGGTAGGTAATTTTTTGGTCAGAAGTTCTTTTCAGACTAATGACCAACCAGGCACTTTTAAATGCGCTCGTGCACGATGCAAAATGCGTCCTTTCATTCACAACACTGAGAAAATATCGGGACCCAAACGATCCATTAAGATCACCGATCACTTCACGTGCACCTCCGCCAATGTAATCTACTGCATAACTTGCACTTATTGCAAAAAGATTTACATCGGCGAAACAGGCAGAAGACTAGGTGATCGATTCCGAGAACACCTTCGCGACGTGGAGAGGAATGACAAGGACACATCGAAACCAGTCGCTAGACATTTTAACTTGCCTAATCATTCCAAGCAACATATGGCAATCTGCGGTCTTTCCCAGTTACACTTAGGTAGCACGGAAATCCGTAAACTCTTGAACAAAAGCTCATCTTTCAAACCGGCAGTCTAAATCCCACAGGTATCAACGAACGCTTTTCATTCCACTAATTTATTCGTGTTTTTCTCGTTGCCATGTTCCCACCAATCACGTAGCTCCATTTTCTGCCTTTAAAAGCACACACAAACCACAATTCCTCTATTCGCTCGGACGAAGGGCTAACGCTCGAAACGTCAGCTTTTATAATCGTGAGGGTGGCCAATTTACCATTTCAACTTTGTTGATTTATTGAAATTATTTCGTTACCCCCACCGACGCAGCCCCAAACAGTTTCTTGAGAAACTGTCAGCCTTTATTCATAAATATTACTCAGTTTTAATAGACCGGTCCAGCTTGTCTGTTAAAGTGGGGGGTAACGATTATTGTTCCACAGAAATATGTTTGTATTTTTTATCAGGGAAACAGTACATTGTACTTAATTGACAATCATGGCCACACAACACAACAGAATTTTAATATTTTCTTTCAATTAAATGGACAATGCCTGCAATATTGAAGCAAGAATGTTTTTCAAACTTTCATCAAAATTCAGTTTAGTTTCAGCTTGTCCGTTGGTGCGACTTTTTGCCCTTTTTGGCTTTTTTATGAAAAGCGGGAACCACAGAACAAAGTTCCCGCTGAATTCTCAACTAGTGCATGATGAAAATTTTCAATTCATGCTGCACCGAAGAAGATTGATCTAAAGAATCGACGAATTTAACAAAGAAGGAAACCAGAAGTGACTTAAAACAATGTGGTTAACCTTCCAAATACATATCACAATAAACCAGAACTGCTTTCCCAGTGCCAGATGGATCCAGCCAGTAGTTGCTACTTGCAATGTCTTTCCTTTCGCTTGCTTTTATCTCATGGCATGAACGAGCTGGTAACTCCGAAATCGAACCCAAGGGAGCTGGTATAGGATAAATAGCTGAAAACAAAGTATTCGTAGGTGTGTTCGAATTCCTTTCACTTGAATGTCCTTCTTTGGCTGAGAATGGTTAAACTCTCTGTCAGACATCAACCTGACCTTGAGAGGCGGGGTCCTCTCACTCATAAGCCCACTGTTTAGGGCTTTTAGTTATTTTTATATTACGAAAAGCGCGGAAGATCAGAAAATGTTAGTTGTTTGTAAAGTGGGAAGTATGACTAAAATATGTCTAACTATCATTTAAAATGCTTGGTCAAGTACTTACCTCTTCCGTTCAAGCGCCGAATATAAAACCACGCTGGATCTACGGAGCGGAAATTCTCAGCTCTTGCGTCCTTTATGCGGTTGTTTAATTCACAGATCTGTTCTTTTCTTTTGAAATTATAGCTCTGGCAGGTAACTTCCCTTTCACATAAAATATCACAGATATCAGGAGCTACTACTGTCATTCTCTTGGAAACAAAACCTTTGAGAGCCATGCCACGAATGTTTACTTCTGTCCTGCATTGATCCTCAGAGGTTGCAAGGTTGGTGAACGAAACACAGACAAGAAAATAAGTAAATCTCCAAAGCATTTTTCCTGAAAAACAAAATTCGTAAGGAGGTCCGCGTTTTACGTGTACGACATCAAAGGGCGAACTTTTTCTATTCTTAAGGCTGACAGTAAACCTTTCTTCTGTGGCTGTCTCTTCTTAATAGACAGACGGTCGAACAGATCTTATACTTCATTCAGCCTTCAAGAGATTTGCTTTGCCTGATTTTGAAATTTTCTTCAACCAACACATCACGGCCTGGATTTTTATTCTAACGTTCCGTTTGTTTAATCACAGGTTATGTAAACCGTAGATCGCTGTTTTTTTTTTATACTTAGAAGAAAAAGGCATTTCTGACCTATTGATTTCATGGTATGCACAATCTCTAGAAATTCGTTCACTAAAAAAGCTATCGTCTTTTTCGAATCACATGTCAATAGTCATCATCATAGTTACTGTGGTCAAAATGTTTGGACTCACTGGGCTGAGCCTCGTGGGTCCACAACATTTTCACCAATGAGATGACGAAATTGTTTTCGATAAGAGTACACGCTGATTTGTTAAACTTTTATCGGGATAGCGCAAATAATTTGCATGCTATTTCAGTTTGAAAAAAGCGCTAATTTTCCTTCTGTGATACAGTTTATGGTCACTGATGGCTTGTAGCTTGCGTCTTCATCGGCCAGATTTGTCAACTGGTTTGGCGGCTCAGATTTCAACACCTGTCAAGTACTGCCTTCTCTCAAAATCGTTAAAAGGGAGAATTTTCGAGCAGGATATAACCTACTTACTCACAGAACAATCTGTTTTTCTCATTAATAAGAGCCACTTTGCTTACCTTACATACCAAGTACTGACAGCTGCCTATTGACTATTCTTTATCAGGATGACAGCAGAAACAACAGAGTTCCGTTTCCTAATTCAATTCGTTATCATATTATTTTCAAATCCCTTGTTATTTTACTTTTAATGGAAAAGTGAAAGTTTAGTATTTTCCAGCTACAGGCTGTATTGTCCAAAATTATCAGCCAGTGTCTTATTTCTAAAATTTCCAAACTAGTTACATTTTGCTTCAGAAGAGGCTATTTTGAGGATCGTCCCCGTTGGGCATTATTGAGCCATCGAGCGGGATCCAAAAGTCGAAAATGGGGTTTTTGGATACCGTTGTAGAAACAGAAAATGTTTTTCCTCTTTTGGTTGCTAAAAGCCATATTACCCTTACATTATATCCTTTGTAGTCTTCTCATTTCCATAACATGTGTCGTAAAATAACTTCAAAATATGTGAACATCTAACAAAATCTGTACGAGCTTATCTTATTGCAGTCCAAGGGAAAACATTTTTAGATTAAATAATTCATATATCCAATACTAGTAGAATAAGTTCGCTTGAATATTTCAAGGCTTAGCTGTGTAAATAAAGATAGAAAAAAAAGGAAAATAATGCTTTCGCAAACTTTGGAATAGTAATTAGACGTGAGCAAGGAAACAGCTCCTAGAAGGAGAATCTCACCTTGTCCTTCTGGTATTAGGGAAGCTAAAACGGCGAAAACGAAGCAGTAGAATACATGTACCATGTTCTCCCGTTATAATTCGAACCACCACAGTAAGGTTTTCTAATTTGAGTAGCACCTCAGATAATTATAAATTAGGACAGCTGAAGTTTAATCTACGTTCAAATACGCGACCCTATTTATTTAATTTATGATGTAAGGCTTTCAGTGGTTGTCAGAATTGATCATAAATTAGTTCCACTGGGATGCAGTTGGTTGGTGAAACTCGATTATTCATAATGTGTATTAATGGCCTTTTATTTCAATTTGTAGAGGAAGATGTCCTCTTTGTGTTTTCCTAGTTTGGCTTAAGTAATCCAAATAACCCTCTAAGCGATACATGACAGGAATCAGTAAACGAGCCGCCACATCACATTTCTGGTTTTTAAGTTGGCGCATTTTACAGATATCAGTAATGATGACCGCGCACGAGATTACTGCGTGATGGATGTCCTCCCCTGGGGTGGGATGGGTGGGATTTATTGGGTGGACTACTGGCATGGATCGCATATGTTCCGTTCTAGTCCTACCCTACTGCGATAATGCAGTGGAAAATGGTTAGAAAAACTCCCCATATGGGAAAAGAATGCATTATGTACAAAAATTACATTTACGTCAACAACTGTAAATTAAACCTTTTAAGGTTAAACTACAAAGAAGCGGTTTATTTCAGCTACACTTCTTAACAGACACTAATGTAGTGAACCATTAGGTTTATTTTGCATGTTTCGGCCGAGCACCAGCGTACAATAATGAAGGAACACATACTCAAAAACATTGCATTTTCAGTAATCGTTATCAAAGCACACGACAAAAAGACATACCGAGAGCTTAGCAACCACTAAAAAACATCGTGGTTAGAACGGTGGCCAGAAAAAACTGCTGTAAAATACCCCGTAGGGAAAAAGAGACAGGAAATCTGGGTAGGAACTAGGCACAAGCTCACGTAACCTTCCTACTAGGCTATATGCATACTTACAAAAAATAAATAAATAAATAAACTTAGCAATAGCTGAGAAGGTGTAGGTCTAGAATGATTGCCCACGTGTAATCACAAGTTTTAATACTCTTATCACTATACCCATAATACATCTATACTCAAGGACCCAGGACCTTGCCCTGTTCCTCTCGTGCCGCAGAAATATTTAATTTCCGGCTTATTCGTTGGCACTCAAACGCCAGAAATTCCATTTTTTTCGAGGAAAGGCATCCTGGTTGATTTGATAAAACAAAGCAAATAGAAACAGAAAGTAGCCCCTTGTCATACAGTCAGGTTCCTTTACTGTAAGTTGATGAAAATCCACGGAAAGAAATTATGTCCCAAGTTCCTTAGGTTGCTTTAATGAAACTTTTGCAAATCTTTTTTAGACTGCCTTCGGGTCTTTTATTAATTTCAGGCAAAATTCTTATTGGCACATCCTCTCCTACTGCATGGGAATGGTATGAAAAGTTAATCGAGGGACAAACTGCCTGTTATAGGGACAGCCGTGAACGGAAAAGTTAAAAAAAAGTCTTGATCGTCACAATCATATTGGCCATAGCTTTTGAGCTGACACTACTTTCTCTTTCTTTCTACGAAAACGCTCCACTTTGATGATCATGACAGTCAGTGTCATATTTGCAATTTGCTGGGGAGCAGAGTCAGTTGAATACGTGTTAAGATTCCTAGCGACTCTCAACATCACGTTTGTCCATATCACTATCGTTGACATGATGGTGTTGCTTAATTCAGCTGTCAACCCCTTCGTGTATGCTCTCCTGAACCATCAGTTTAGACAAAAGAGCAGGGGAGTGATGTGCTGCACGAGTTCTGTGATAAAACCCAGGCCTCGGGCTGAAACTGGAACAGAGGAAAGTGTTGCCAATGAGACTAAGCTTTCGGTTTTTAAACAGCAGACGACACATGAGAGTCTGGATGGGGTTAACTGACAACTGACAAATGGCCAAAATTTTAACTGACAACTGACAAATCGCTGAAAATCTAACTGACGACTGACATTTGTGGTGGGCTTTTACTGATAGCTTACAAAAGACCGGATCGCCCTAAATATCCTAAAAACTGGAACTACATATCACTAGGAGTACGCCAGATCCCTGGTCTAACAGAATTGTCCAGCAAATATGGCCTAGGAGATTTTGATGTTGAACTTTACCACATGGCTCGAATTTCCTCAAGCTTAGAAGTTGAACTACTTCTAAAGAACAACTCGAGGTCTTAAGCTTATTAAGAAATCAAAATACTTTGAATTTGAAGACAGGCTAGGATAGTGTTCATTGACTCAGGAGACTCTGTCCTTCTGAGAAAAGCGTTAAAACCTTGACGGGCTCTAGTCAGAAAACAGCAAGTGATGGAACGGATGAAACGTGTTCTTATACGCAAGTTCGTGGCATCTGTTCTGTGGAGAAGATTTTATTCGTATCGAATGTTGCTACAGGTTGCTTTAAACTAGCATCGGGACTCACTGGTACTGTGTCGCTCATACAGTCCTTGGAAGTTTCTAAAACAGTTTTGGTCTCAGAACCCAAAGCATAGAGAAAGCACACATGCCTCTTCAAGATACCGCAGACAAAGTATCGTATGTAAATGACAACATCGCAAAGACCGTTTCTGAGGTGAAACAAAGGTATAGTATAAAGGAAACCACAGCAACCAATGACCCTAAATAAACTTTGTCTAATAAAACTCGAGTCTCACTCGAACTTCTCCAAGGAATACGCCGCCTGCACAACAGCATAGTCTCAATTAGCAACGATAATCTCGAAGACATGGAATTGTGCACGTTGCTCACAACAGCTGTGGAGAATCAACAGGCAATTTCCTATTTAAGCATGAGACTTTCACCGCATTGTTCTCAAGACTTTGGGATAATTACCAAGGAGTTGCTGAAGAGAGTAACAAAATGAGCAGCCAAAAAAATCCCACTATCCTGTCCCTCAGACGACGGAGTTTGCAAATGTCGATTTTATGCGACCTATGCCTTCAGAAGAAATCAACCCCGAGACTGAAAGTGTTATGAAAGAATTTGCGGAGAAGTAACGTCCCTCGCCAGAGGCAAAGGACACTTCGGGTGGAAACTACGAAGGACAAGGAAGGGGCTTTACCACCGGCCGTCTACACGAAGCAACAAGATTCCACCAAAGTGGACTTGTTAGCCGGGTTGGGGAACGATTTTCAGCCAGTAGGGCTCAGCAGCGACAAACGAACCGACTGTATCGTTGAAGTGGAAGTTGCTGAGGTGCAAACATATGTAGACGGACTCAGAAGACGACCAATTCGCGCCCATTTTCGCTTGGATTTCTAAAAATATGCTTACAGTAGATATCTCTAATAACCTACTTGGAAAGTAGACAAAGGAACATTCCTTTCCGCCAGATTATTTCATTGGAGTCAATCGCAATCGACACATTATAAAACAAAACATAAAAACATAGCATTGTGCTTGAGGACTCTTCAAAAGTTTGTTTTCCTTCTGAAGATCTTCTTTCTAACATTTTGACCGGCTAAGACGGTTGAAAAGAAATGTTTCAATTTTGCACACAGGCGTACAGAAGTTTGAGTGCAGAAGGGTGATAATTTAACTTAAACACCCTTCAAACAAAGACTGAAAGTCACTTAGGATATCTTGGAATTACTTTATTTCAGAATTGAGAAAAAGGAGCTCTTACTTTATCAATTTTCGACTTAATTTTTGAATTTATGCTATGTGCAGTTTTAGGCCAAAAATAGGGTCGGAAAGTAATAATAAACTCGCCAAGTTAATTATTAACAGTCATTTAACTGACAGCTGACAAATGGCCGACATTTTAACTGACAACTGACATTTGTACCCCCCCCCCAATCCAGGCCCTCACACATGACTCAGGAGCCATTACGTTGGTTAATCTTTCGCTTCAGAGAAAGATCGCTAAGCGAGGAATCTTGTTGTTGTTTACAGCATCTATGGATCATCGTCAGGCCAAATTGAAAATCTTGTGAGCCCAGTCAAGTGTTTAATCCCTTTTATGATCTGAAAGAAAGCTATCATTTCATTTAAGGAGCAAAATTTGAGCAGTCCTAGAGCATCAACATTATCTGTAAAGTACATTAGAACCTGTAAGTACTGAAATGTTGCAATTTCACAGTCGAAAAGAACATAAATCAAAATGCATAGCTAGAAAAAAAATATCACTTAACGAAAAAATCTAGTAGCTGGCAAATCAATTAAGCAAGGATAGATATAAGCTAATTATTTGTTATCCTTGTATTCGGAATTCAATATATTTGTGTTAACGGACGTAGCCCTAACTGCATGCAGCAGCTTTTGGAATAACATAATCGTTGCATTCGCAGGCATTACATCAAGCAGCGACTTTTCTAGCGAAAAGTTCTCTTGCTAAAATATTTTTACAAGTACAGTATAGACTGAACTTGTAAACAATGTGATATAAGATAAGTTGTTGACAGTCAAATTTACTGTATTTTGCGCATTTCTAAAGGCTGTGCGATTTATTGAAGGACAACATCCGAAGTCTTCCTGTAGACTAATGGCAAATGCGGCTTTTAAAGTCGAAGGTCATCTAAAAGTGAATCACAGAATAAGAAACGAGAGCACGTGATCAGGGCTGAGTTAATGAGTAACTATAGCAGATGCTTGTATTATTCTGCGATTGGACTGTATCCAATACCTCACTATACGCGACGTGTGAATTTCTCTAAAAATCGTACGTGTAACGAGACTAGGACCCTCGCTTGTCTACCGTCCTCCATTGTAGAGATAACTCCATATTGTCATGATTAAGAGAATGATTAAATAGCATCTTAGGGCTACCAGTCTCGCGTTTAGTTCTAAACACCCACTAGTTGAAATTTAATGAACTTGAACTTAAATAAGTTCGTTTACTCGTAATTTAGAATCAGTCTTTTAAACATAAAGTTGTTTCGAAAAAATGATGATTATCTTACTTAATATCTTCTTAATAACCATTTTGACCTTTTTGAGTTCGCTCTTTGATTCCAAAGGATTCTGATAAATTATTTACTGGTGAACCTAGCTATTTCCGATATCCTGTTTGCAATACTCATCACACCAAGGATTGTCCTTAGCTTCAATATAACTCACCCGGTTGGAAATGCAGGCTCAGTTCTTTGCAAGTTGGTGACAGGTGGGAATCTGGCTTGGCTTCCTGGAATTACCTCAGTTGTTACTTTGGTGGCGATTGCTGTTGCACGATATTATACTATGCTTTATCCACTGGATCCAAATAAAAAACTGACCCTCCGTATGCTTGAGGTGAGTCAAAGCATTACCCGTCGACCTAACAAGTGAACGGGCTGACTGCCCTCTCTCGCAGGCTATTCAGGATAAATTATGAGTGGTTATGTTCTACCAGCATGTTTGTCTGTTCTAATGTGCAATTTATATTATACTTGATGAGCTTACAGTTGTTACTAAAAGTGAATCGAAATCAAGAGATATTTGTTTATTTAAAATCTTTTTCATTCGTGAACTCAAATGGGGTTACATCTGGACTACGTACCTTAGTACACTGGGACTCACGGACATTCCTTACACATTTACGTTCATATATACATTGGACTAGATCATTAATTATAACATAACCAAAGTAAAGCGCGCGCTCTGATTGGTCAATTCAGCGTCCCCCATTTGCCTATGGGTGTACCCTGCTGACGTGAGCAAATGCAAAGACTATTTTTCCGCTCGCGCTTGTATTTTCTGCTCACGTAAGATTTGTTAAATAAAAGGGAACTCTTTAGCTACAATGTATCAATTTTATGTTATAAAACAAATGGTAAACACCACAGCGTACACTATTGAGTTATGGATGCACTTGGGAGGTTTGCTAAGCACTCAAGAAGCTAGAGTCGCTCTCGGCTATCGCCTCGAGCGACTCTTACGCTTCTTTCGTGCTTAGCAACCTCCCGCGTGCATCCATAACTCAATAGTGTACGCTGTGGTGTTTACCATTTGTTAAAAATTTCGCAGAATGATACAAACGAGGGATACTTCATTTCTTCATTTGAAAGAAAACAAATTGATTCAAGGAGTAGAAGAGGTCGGAATTTGATTCTATGAGTATTCATGACCGCTGTGGAGATGTAAATTAAATAAATCAATGAATAAAAATAACTGGGATGACAGCATTCCCTTTGAAATTAAGGATTGAAATACTTCCAATCCTCCTTTTAGGTGATCATCCTTAGTTCCTGGGTGTTCTCAGTAATTCTCAACCTACCAAAATATCTTGCCCGTACCTTTGATGACAAGAAAAAACACTGTGTGCAAACCTAGGCTAAAGGGTGGATGATCACAGCTTATTGCTTATCCTGGTTGGTCCTAGTCGTGGTTGCTGTTGGCATAATGATTTTGTTATACTCTAAAGTAGTGTACACACTATGGTACAAAGCTGATGATGGCAACCATCTAAACTATCAACAACGAGTGAGTTCCTAATTACCGCAAGTTATATTTGGAATAGTCAAACCAATAAGCTTAGCTTACGTATGATGCACGATCCTCGCAGTAGATAGCGCTATTTATGCAATAGCGAAAATCAGACCTGAAAAACATCAGGCCTGTACGGGACTCGAACCACTGACCTCTGCGATACTAGTGCAGCGCTCTACCAATTGAGCTAACAAGCCAACTGGGAGCAGTTAGCTTGTTAACTCTAATTCCGTACAGGCCTGATGTTTTTCAGGTCTGATTTTCGCTATTGCATAAATAGCGCTATCTACTGCGAGGATCGTGCATCATACGTATCAAATACCGCAGTTCAAAATATATGAACTTCATATATTTATTCTATCTCAAGCTTAGCTTAGGCCTCTTTTATCATCATAAGATGGTTTTCAAGGAAAACAAAATTAGCTGAGTTTTCATAATTCGGCACAAACGCTCGAAGAACCTGAATGACAAGCCTATTGATACAGTTATCGTCCTTGCAATTAACAGAGAAAAAAAACCTTATTGGCTGATAAGGATTAAGATGGCTATTGACAGTTGCACAGGAAAGCTTCTCAGCTGAAATTTTTCTCATACTATTCACAGAGTGTGTTGAAGGTGAGGAAACGCATCACGTTGATGGTCATAACAATCAATGTCATATCTCCAGTTTTTTGGGAGCAGAGTCAGTAGAATACGTCTTAAGATTTCTCACGAATCTGAAAATCAGCTTCGTCCACATAGCCACCGTTCACATGATGGTGTTGGTTCAATTCAGCTGTGAACCCCTTTGTTTATTCCCTCCTAAACCATCAGTTCAGAAAGAAGATCAAGGGAGTAATGCGTTGCACGAGTCCTATGGTGATAGTCAAGCCTCGGAGCGGGACTGGCACTGATGAGGAAGGTTTTGCTGACGATAATAAAGGATTTTAAAAAGTACAGCGCAGACCAAAAAAAGTAAGTATAACATACAGAAACTTCTTAAGTGAGTTACTTCCTCCCGTTCACCTTTTACAGTAAGGTTTCGAAATAATTTCTTTCTAGGAATCAAGACCATATCTCGAAGCATAGTTAGTAGAGTCCCCTCTACTAACTATGCTCGAAGGCTCTTAGTTGCCCATCAAAAGCCATAATGAAATCTGGACTATAAGATCCTCCGAGACTTGGTGGACGCCCTGTATCAAAATATTTACTATAATAACAAAACCAGTAAGTGCGGATTTCTCCATTCAAGGTGGACGCGAATATCAGAATGAAGCCCTTCTGTTGATGATACAAAGTAAGACAGTCAGATGTGTCACTCACACATTTTCAGCCACAAAATTCAAAAGGCAAGATGTAGCCACTCTGTCTGCAACCATATCTATTAGAATCTTATGAAGTTCGTTAGAAGTCTCTCATAAACAGAGCCTTTAGAAGGGAATCAAAATGGTTAAATTTAACTAACCAATAGGATAGCATTAATTAGTTAATTTGGTCAGGCAGGGGACGTTAAAGAACCCACTCACGAGATTACTGTGATGTGGTCTGGCCTGTTTACTGGGAATTGGGGGGAAGAGAGCATCTTCAAATAAGTTTCCTTCGATTGTTTGTAAACTGCTGATGCAGTCCGGCCAAAGTTCCCCGAAAAGCGTTGTGATGCGCATTTGATCATATCCACATGTTAATTTGCGCCATATAATTAATAAATTATTATAAATATTAAATTATTGTTATTATTATTATTATTGTTATTATAGCAACTGACTCTTAGAGTGAGAATCTAATCTTGTTTTCTTTACGTTAAGTACTAAAAACCTGTAATCTATTGATTGAAACTAGGAAGGGTTTCAAAAGTGTTCCTCTGAAATTTACTTTGGCTTCTGTTCTCTTTTTTCAAGTTTACTTTCTTGATATGTCGATGTTTTTGTACGTATGGCTCTCTTTCTTTAACTTCCTTGTTGTTTTACACGAAACATCTATGAAATTAATGCGAAATGGATATTTATTTACTAATTGGTCATAATATTAAAGTAGGAACACCCTACCTGATAACTGATATGCGCCTTACGAAGTCATTTGTCTGAGTAAATTTTTTTTGAAACGACTCCCTTTCAATTCAAACAGGTGAGACTTTCTGAGTTATCTTTTAAAATATGGGTAAAAATGGTTCGGTAATGTGGTAAAGTTTAAATTCTAGGAATGGTCATAAGTGGGTTATTATCGGTAAATAGAAAATAGATCAGCTGTATTTGCCAGCAGCAAAGGGGAACGATTGTACAAAACTCAATAAAAACTTAACACGTGTCGAATTCAATAACACTTTATGGGACAAAGCCTCTTTTTGGTGAATCATATCTTGAACTGTTCCCTTTTGTAATTGAAGGGGTTATAATTTTAATTGTAACTGATCATTCTCCAGTGGTACCAAAAACTTATGAATAGTCAGGTCAAGGCGAAGATAAAACGGATGATGATCTGTGATAATCCCACAATGCCACGGATTCATGCCACTGAAAACCCCAGATGATTCAACTTAACAACCAACCAACAACATCGACACCCATATAATCAATCCATTAAAATGTTTCTTTGAAGGAAAATGGCGTCATGCCAAAAAGGATAAAAGTCAGAGTTCCACTGATCCATATTTAGCACAGCATTCGATCTGGCAATTCTTGGTTTTGTAGGCTACTTTCCCTCTTGTTCCCTCGAATCCCCGTTTAATTTCAAAGCAGCACGAGATAATGTAATTTAGATGTAACTTAATAAAGAAGACTAAGACTACCATGTCCTAAAAACATATTATACGCCATAGGGATTCGTTAATTTTCTTTACTCTCATGCCGGAGGAATATCTCTTATCAAAGGGTCATCTCCGAGGGAAAGATCTTTGACTTTTTGAATGCTGGACGGCTGATTATTTTCAACACAATTTTGTCAACACGACAAGGGAGTGATTTGAGAACGTGTGCTACACGTGTACCACCCAGTTTACAATCCGCTGACTTACATTCATGGCCATTCAATGACCAAATGAGTCATACACGAGTCTTGGGCGTGGCCATAATAACCCTTCTAACCAAACAGTATAATGTTGAGAAGGTTGAGAGGGTAGGTTAGGAGAAGGGATTGAGGGATGAAAAAATCAACAAAGATAAACTGTGATGGTGAGATCGACAAGTAAATGTCAAGATTCTCACATTTCCGGTGATCTATATTCCAAGTTCTTTCCCAAATAAACTTTGCTCTCGATTAATGTGGCTTCACAAAGAAAGACAAACTAACAAACAAAAAGCAAATACTGACAACCAGAGATAAGTTTATTGACATTACTAAAATGAATGTGGAATTCAGGGAAATTGATTGTTTTTTTCTCTAGCCGATACAACTGAACAATTTATTTTAACCATTAATGCATTCGCTAGCAAAGAAAGTTTTTAAGATCTTTCTATTTGTTACTGTGCACAAATGTTCTCAACTACATAAAAAATTTGAGTGTTCTCCTCCACCAAATGTCGTAAATGTTGTCATTGACAAAGAATAACAATTTAAGAAATAAATTAAGTTTTGCGTAAACTTGAACGAGCCATCACCTTGATAGAAACAACCGCTCTTCAGTACCCTGAGTAACGGGAGAAGGAGCCAGCACCGAAATAATTCATTCTGACAACTGTAAAGAGGACTGAAATTCGTTTTGAATATTTCATTCTTATATATGACATGTTTTTATTTGCTACCCCCCTCCCTCCCCCTGTATATATCCCGGCCACATCTACAAGTTGGTTTTAATTCGTTTTCATTTTTCAGCATACCGCTAGAGGTGAAGCTGAATGCTTTTCAATTGACCGGTAACCCAGAAACTGATGTAAATTACTCACAAATGGCGAACTCTAATGACAGTCACCAGTGGACGCCATACGTCGGTAAAATAGTGCGTCAGTAAAATAGTCTTTTCGTAGATAATTTGTAAATGAGGCTAATTGCAGCAAAAATACAATCTACTTCATGCAGGTGAAAATTCAGTCGGCCCAAAAGGCGGAAAAACAAAGATACGTTGGCTCTACAGTAAATGAAAATCTGTTTTGATTTTGAGGCAACCAAAAGTGAATAACCTTTACAGTCAATTAAAAACAATTCTTCCACAAATAATTAATCAGTGAAACCAAACAGTTTTCTAACCCCCAAGACACTAAGGAGTCTGTTAATTCTCCGGATCTGTCTTTGCTAAGGTGTTATTGAACGTTTTGAAACATAAAATCAGTTGTATCATTTCCCTTCAGTTGAATCTCACGGAACGTTAAGTGTCATAAAGTTATGGACATCATGCGATAATTTTACTGAAGTAGCCACACTGTATCTAATGAGTGCTAGTGTTGGGCTTTGGTTTGTCATCCTTGGAGTTTAAAGAAACTGTAATGCGCTTAAGTTTAATGGGTTCTTGTATAATCTCGCAAAATGTACCATCAGTTAAAAATAATTTGGATATATCAACAAAGTTCAAATGGTAAATTGGCCACCGTAACGATTACAAAAGCTGACGTTTCGAGCGTTAGCCCTTCGTCGGAGCGAATAGAGGAATTGTGGGTTATGTGTGCTTTTAAAGGCAGAAAATGGAGCTACGTTATTGATGGGAACATGGCAACGATTCATTTTATTCCGACTCATTTCATTCCGATTCATTTCATTCCACTAATTTATTCGTGTTTTTCTCGTTGCCATGTTCCCACCAATAACGTAGCTCCATTTTCTGCCTTTAAAAGCACACATAACCCACGATTCCTCTATTCTCTCCGACGAAGGGCTAACGCTCGAAACGTCAGCTTTTGTAGTCGTTACAGTGGCCAATTTACCATTTCAACTTCGTTGATATATCCAAATTATTTCGTTACTCCCACCGACGCAGCCCCAAACAGTTTCTTTCGAAACTATCAGCCTTTATTCATCAGTTAAAAACCTTTGTGTTTAGCTACATCTTGCACTCTAACCCTTGCTGAACAGTTAAAGAAAGTACTACCGTGTGCACTTTACTGGATAAATGTGATGATCACTCGACCATGTTCATGGCTATTATAACAACATTCGTTCTGCTGATTTGTCCCATTGTTAAAAGATCCTCCCCCTCCACCACAAGATTTAGTGTTATTCCCACCTCCATTTCCTCCACAGTAACCACCACCGCCGCCAGCTCCTTTGTTTCTTCCACCGCCGCCACCTCCGAATCCGCCCCCATACTTTCCACCTTCTCCCCCCTGGAGATATCCTTTACCTACTTTTCCACGTGGTCTCTTCTTACCAGGTGCGGTCTTTCCATTACTCAAGAAGCCACCACCTCCACCACCTCCACCACCTATAATAATAAAAAAGTAATCAGTGATCTCTTATACAAAGCACCAACATAATTATTGACTCTACGCGATTCGCATTATTTTTAACCAAGCTTATTGCTCTATTTTTTGGATGTCTATTAAAATCTATTAAATCATCGAATATCGTAGTCATACAAAAGGTTAAGAGGAAAAATAAGTGTTCAAGTTCTGCATTTTATAGGAAAATTCATTACTTGACGAGGAAATTCCACATTAAATTACACGCAAAAGCGATATCGCCCGAATCACGAAGCGATCAGTGCGATATCGGTTTTTAAGTGCAATTTAACGCGGAATTCATGAGTCAAGTAGTGAATTTTTCTTAAATCGTATATTGAATGAAAAAAAAAAAAAAAGGAATCACCATCACTTATAGTTGTAATGTTTACGTAGATGCGAGACAATATCACTTAGCCTCGTTTTCAACTCGCAATTCCGCGCTAAATACCCCGCTCCGTTAACCAATCAGAATGCGATATTTTATTCAATGATGCAATTCTGCAATTAATTAAACTAAACTAGCAAGCAGCACTCTGCGAATAATAGTTGTAAAAATTCTTCATTCTCCGACGCGTCTCGTCTAACTGTAATAGACTTCCTCATGGAGTTTTAAAAGTTAAAACACTAAACTCTTGTATATTACGGGGGCCAATGGCCATAAAGGCTTCGCTGGACTTAGGAACAGAAACAGGCGAAGTTGCAAAAAATTGGGAAATGTTTTAGGAAAGGTAGGAAAAATATTTTGGGAGCCACGGTTTTAGCTACTAGGTTTTAGTCACGGTGATGCTCCGCACTAGTCTAGTTTTAAGAAATTGTTCTATTTCATCCAAAATCACTGTTAGACCCTATTAGCTGATAAGAAGCTCTTGCCAATAGTCCTTTTTACAGTTGTGGGCTTCGTGGTCAAGCCTTTGAACAGGAGTAAGGCTAAGGGTGACCTTGTTATGATACAGATGTTGCTGCTTTTCAAATGCAAATTTCTTTGTTATCATGCTAACTAGACACAGGTCTCTATCACAACAGGCTCACCTTTAGCCTCACTCCTTTTCAAAGGCTTGGCCACCAAGGCCACAACTGTAAAAAGGACTATTGTTCCAATATTGTCTCATACAAGAGAAAAATTGAATGACGCGACAATAATGCATATTGACTGATCAGTGATGAGCAGTAAATAAATGAGTGGGATTTTTAGAAACTAAACTAACGAAACTCAGCTGAACTTTAGATATTCCAGGAGGCGCCACCAGAGATGTTGTCAACAAGAAAAGAAAAAATAATCAAAGTTAAGATTAATCATCTCAATACAGATCTGAGAAATTTTATTGCCGTCTTACTGTCCCGATAAATGAACATACTGATGGATTTTTCTTGTATCTCCGCTTACCTGACTTATGATCATCAGTGGTATTTCCTTTACGTCCACTGCTTCCTCCTGTCCCCAGTAGCGTGTTATATCCTGCACTCCCTGTTGTGTTAATGGACGCATCACATCCCAGATGTTGTTCTGACATTTTTCTAATCCCCCCTCCTCCTCCAGCTATGATCAAAGGTGTGTTGCTTCCTCTCACCACAAAAGTACCTCCACCGCCTCCGGCGGTTTTTTTGGTGTTGTTCTTCCTTCTTCTCCCTTTTTGACCAACAAGTACACGGATGATCTCATTTTTGCTCAAATTAAAGTTTCCAATCATCCTTGCCCCTCTTCCTCCGTTCTTGATGTCGCTGTCCTCATCGTACCCTCCTGAGGCTCCTATTGCCTCTATTCTGTATTCGCCAGTGCGTGGAACAGTCCACAGTTGAGTACCGTTGGACACCGTAACTTGTCCGTCATGATCCTGACCTGTGTAGTGACTACCGACTGCGTCTGGACCCTGAGATCCACTCTTACCCAGGTTTGTAAACACAGCTGTAAATTCTGTATAATAAACATGAAATAAAATGAGTTACGATTTTAGTTAGAAATTGTTAAAATTTTTTCTTCACCACTTCCAATGATGTCATTACTGTGGAGATGTTCTTATAGTAACGTGAATTATTGGATCACACTGGAACGGAAACGTCAGTCACTTGGAGTGTTTGAATTAGTTGTACTGTGCCATTTTTCGAAGCTTGCTCACCATTGTATTTTAAAAAGCAGAAATCTTTGATTTAGTTCTTATTAACCGAGCGGGAGGTCTGTACGGGACAATCTTGACCGAGGTCGCCAGTTCAGACCGAACGCAGTGAGGTCTCTACCAGCGACCGAGGTCAAGATTCTCCCATACAGACCGACCTAGCTCGGTTAATAAGATGTTTATTATATGGCTGTGTCTTATATGCCAATTTTTTATATTCTTTGTACATTTTTTTGGGAAAATCTAGACCGCTTTCAATTTTGATTTCAGCCAATGAAATTAGTGAATTCGGTAGTTCCCAGTCCTTGTGAGACACAGCCATATAATAAAGTCGGGTATTGACTGACTTCACTGCATTTGAGGATTACAGTCGATAATATGATATCGATTGCCAAACTGAAACAAAATTATGTTTTTGAATAGCCCCATGTTGCTTTCATAAACTGTAGAATTGAGCCGTCACTAATTTTTTTATTGGGAGATCTAAAAATCTTGGGAGAGGACAAAGTTTTCTTCCCATTCCCATACGTAGAGTCGTTTTACTCATCAAATTATTCAAGTTTGTTGTTCGGTGATGACAGGTGACAGTGAAAAGAAGAGAGTGAAGAAAGTAACTCCATATAACCAAAGCTGATAAGTCAATTGAATAATGCTCTGCAGAGTAATTTTCAAATGATTGGAATAAGTTATCCGGGATTGAATTGGCGTTGCCCTACTTCGCCCTGTTATTGGTCCATCCTCTTGGCCAATCAGAAGCTCAACGAAAGCCAATTAAGCAGCTCCAAAACGATTGAGATGACACACAGCAAAGAATATCCAAGCGCTTGTGTTTGAACAAGAAATGAAATAGTATCTGGCGTGAATTCCTCCTTTCAAGAGGTACCGCTCAAGCGATATCGTCATGCAAGCCTTACCTTGTACACAGCCGTACAGTTCAACCCTCATTGATATCCAATCCTGCCACTCTACTGGTTTAAAAAGAATGTAACGCGCTGTGATTGGTGGGTTAAGGTCGTGATAAACCACGGTATTCTGATCTGTGTTTCCATGAAAAACCTTTGAATTAACAACATAACGGCCTTTCAATTAAATATTTGATGAAGAGTAAATGATTATCAGTTGTTACGATGTAAAAAAAGTCCTCCAACTCATTCATACACCATTCTCCTAAGCGTTCCTCTCGGGACCTCGATATTTTATAATTATTACCAGCAGTGCGTATTGCAAAAACTGTGCTAATGATGATCAAAAAATGCTTCTTTTCCTGCGTATATTAAACGGAAATCACGCGATACACGAGAAATAAATTCTACCTTCGCTGTCTTTTGTCTTGGGATTGTATAATTGTAGAACCTTTCTGTATCGTTGCTGTACAGCAGATTGTACTTCGTAACCCACTCCCTCTGGTGTCCATCACTTCCTTGTGTTGCCACATGTGTCACTTTAGTGTGCAGAATAACCAGATCAACTTGAAGCCATTGATTCGCATCATTGCTTGCAGCTGCCCAAGATCCCGTTTTGTCAGAATGTACAAAATGAAGTCGGCCCTGATTGGCGGAGTGATTAGAGTCTCTCTCTGAGGAGGAACTTAACTGTTCTTCCGAGATTTCACCGCTTTGCATGCCGAGAAATCTTCCACATTCTGTTTATGAAAGGTAAACAGATATATCTGTTATCTACGGCAGCGAAATAAAAGCAGCTATGAGATCACGCAACATGGAAACAAGTGTAGTTTATATTAAGCTAAAAGATGTCCTTAACATAATTCCAGAAACTTTCAACGAAATGAAGAACCTTTAAGAGCTCCCATGATAAGATCAACTGTAGTGCGAAGTCCTTTACCGTCTCAAACTTATTGAAGGAAAACTGCTTATCCGCTTGTTGGAAATTTAAAAGCAATTTCTGGGACGCACCCAACAGTCATCGTCTTTGATAACTAATTACGCTTCTCATTTTTTTTCGGTGTGGCTGACTCAACTTTTAATTTTCAATTATCTTCACCTAGATTTTCTTCACCAAAGGATCTTTTATTTGCCACAGTACAAAACGGAATCAGTTGCTCAGTTTATCCAATTAGCCAGCTTAGATACAATGCTTATCAGCATTGGAAGAGTAATGTAGGGGGCCTGACTGGCAATTCCGTTGATGTCTGGGTCCGAGTGTCTCGGCCGAGGTTAATTTATTCATGTTGCATAGGTGTACGAGGGTGTTATTAGGGTTAAAATTAGGGTAGGTGTACGAGGGGGCTATTCGGCTTAAATTTCCTGTAGGTGTACGAGGGGTTTTTAGGGTTAGGGTTAAATTTCGTAAGAAGGGTGAATAAAAGCATCGTAACGGTTTTTCAAAAACAAAAGAATCCAAGATGACGGTCGGATTAAGTACAACATTTGGTTTTGCATATGATTTATTTGTTCACTCTGCACGATATTTGAGTTGTAAATAGATAACATAAGCTAGAAAAGCTGTCATCACGTCTTTGTATAATTGATGGAATGTAGAATGTTCTCCCACGTTAAAATCATAAGTTTCAATCTCGTCAATGTATCTTGTCACTTGTCTACGTGTTTCACAAGGATCTTGCGTGGTAGCTTTTTCTTTTATAATGGCAAATAATTCGTCTAGGATGGTTCCGGCCCACTGGGGATTGTGTTCAATCTCTTCGTCCAAATAGTTGTTTTTCAGATGACATGGTGTTTGAAATGAATGTAGAAATGTAAGAAGAAGTTATACATAATCGTAAAAATGTCACTCTGATTGACAAGCTGTCATCATGTCACTGTACAATAGGAAAGTAGATTGTTCTCCCACGTTGGAATCATAGGTTTATGGCAACTTCCGCACGGTCTGGGTCCGAGTGATTCGGTCAAGTGGGTTCTAATTAAATATTCATACAGCGTAGGTGCACGAGGGGGGTTTTAGGATTTATTCATGCGGCGTAGGTGCACGAGGGGTTTAGGGTTGTTGGGGTTTAGGGATGTTGGGGTTAGGGTTGTTGGGGTTAGGGTTGTTCGGGAGGTTAGGGTTAGATTTCACGTGGGTTCGTGTGTAGGGTTTTTTCGCATCTCATTTAAAAAAATAACGGTTTTCTCAAAACAATTGGAACAAAAGAATCCAAGATGGCGGAGGGGTTAACTCCAACACACTGTTTTCGCATACGTAATGTTTATTGTCACACAACACAGGGTAAAGAGAATGGACCCTATATTGCGCGTTTGGGTATGGCGGGTTAGACATACTAATCTAATCCACTTAGATTGTGAGAAGAAGTTGTATTTATAGGATTCCTAAAAGGTTTTCACACGCATGTGGTACAGCTTATTCAGGACGTATGACTTTTACGTTTAAAAAATGTAAGAGATGTATGATCATAAGACACAGGGCTTGACAAGCTGTCGAAGCGTTCGGGTAGACCTTGTCGCTATGAACTCTTGGTCAGTTTTATAATGTCTGACTTTTACGATTTCTCCTTAATTGCGGTCAATGCGACTGGTGTGTACTAAAAGAAGAAGAAATAGAGAGAGAAGCGTCTTGGCAGAACAATTTAAAAAGAATAAGAGCACTATAGAAACCAAAGTGGATAGACGAAATATGAGTGTTTATTGTGAATGATACCTAGTATCACGCAACTACCTTTACCGGTTCTAGGACAATAGAGTATCCACACTTGAAAATTAGAAGGAAATGTATGAGAGATGTAGGAAGGAAACACAAATTAAAGCGTTCAATAAATCCTGGTTTAGGGTTAAATTGCGTAGGTTATAGGAGTGTGATTTTTTTTTTCATAATTTGAAAAAATAAAGGCCATCTAAGATGGTGTAAGACAATAAAAATAATGAAACCTAAGAAGGTGTTTAATCCTCCCTTAGGGAAAATGATTTCAAGATAAAATGAATATTCAAAAAACCTTCATTTTAGAATAAAAGGAAAAAATTGTTTTGACCAGGATTTGAACCTGGTTTATTGCGGTCACTCACACGACCACACCCCTCACTCTCACCCTAAGCCCAATTCCCTAACCGACTTACTCCCATATTAAAATCAAAATAAAAACCCTAACAGTCAAACATCGAGTGAGACAAACAATGGAAACAATAAAACGCAAGATGGTGACTCATACTTCCAATGGTAAAAGTGATTTCAAGATGTCAGTAGCATTCGTATCGTGTAAAAAAAAATCGAGAATAAAAGAGGTTTGTTTCCGCCTAAACCCTACGATGGAATGTGAATAATTCATCCCACTCCAATAAAATGAAAATAGTTCGGATGGTGATCACTCAGTTCATGAGTATTCAAAATTCTCTGAAAATGAACAATGGGTCGTTCGAGGTATAAACATGTGATAGTTTTTTTCTCAATAAAAATGTTTACTTTGGTTCAAATCTTAATTAAAAATAAAATGTAACGCGTGCGTGTGATCACTAGCAGTGACGAAAGTGTTTTAAATTCTATACAAAATTCCGCAAGTGAGGAAAATAACGATACATCGACGCAATTCAATGAGAATGATTCGAAGAGAAATAATTAAATCTCCCGTTTAAAAAAGTTATCAAAAAATAATCGAACGAAAAGGGTATTCCAAAACGCAGCACCATGTTCATGAACATTCCCATTTCTCGGAAAAAATTAACCATAGAGCAGACAAACCGGGGGAAAATACGAAATGCCTGCAGGCGTTGTAACTGTCTCATTATTATCTCTCCATCAAATTTTAATCAAGTCATAGCGTCCTTACATGTTTTTCGGATCAAAGTCAATGACCTGTCTGTCCAAATTGTTTCCGAGTTATGACGTGTGTCAATCAATGATAGACCAATGGAAATCTAGCAATGGGTGTATAGGAGTGGCCATGAGTCGGAATGGTATGATCATACGTGGGACCAAAGTGATGATGAAGAAAGTTCGATTTCATCCAATCAGACAACTGGTGTATCTCAATGAAATTCATCCCTACATAGAAGTCGAAGAGAGGATAAATACAGTCAAACCGTTCCTCGATAGTTCGTTTAAACACAAAATAAAAGGGATAAAAGAGAGGCAACGTAGCAAGTACCTATATACAAGCACGTTTTACACAAAACCTGGACGTCGATATGTGATAAAGCGATTGGAAGAATTACAAGGAGCATAATCCAAAGACTTACTTAGCTCATATGATATGGACTTACATGTGACGAAACATGACTAAAACGTGGAAACATTGCCACGGTCGCTACGCGACCGCATTCCTGACGCGCGCGCAGGAGCAGAAAAGAGAAAGAGAAGGAAAGAGTGTACATAGAATGATCTAGTATCACTGTAATAAACTGTTTTAAACTGTCACATTTGTTAGTGGTAATATCTTACCGCGAGTGTATATGAGTCCCAAGAACTGAGTAAAGTTGAGGAATAAAATGACTAGAACGAGTGAGTCCATGTGAATAATAAATTATATTACTTGAAGAAAGAGGAGGAGGAGGAGGAGGAGGAATGAGGAGGAGGAATGAGGGGGGGAAAGGAAGGAGGAGGAGGAGGAAAGAGGAGGAAGAGGAGGAAAGAGGAGGAGGCATGAGGAGGAGGAGGAGGAGGAAAGAGGAGGAGGAAAAAGGAGGAGGAGAAATGAGGAGGAGAAATGAGGAGGAGGAATGAGGAGGAGGAAAGAGGAGGAGGAGGAAGAGGAAAGAGGAGGAAAGAGGAGGAAAGAGGAGGAGGAAAGAGGAGGAATGGGGAGGAGGAGGAGGAAAGAGGAGCAAAGAGGAGGAGGAGGAGGAGGAAAGAGGAGGAGGAAAGAGGAGGAGGAGGAGGTGGAATAGAAAATATGTGATCCCACATGAACGAGATGGACAGTTTCGTTTCGTATATAAGAAAAATAAACATTTTGTGCTATATGAGCGCGCGCTTTGAATTATTATAATTAATATTTTAAAGTGCGCGCTCTTTTAAAGTTTGTTAGACACAACGGAGAAGGATGTATACAATATGATAAAACTCGAAGTGTCTACCTCCACACTCATTTCTTACCTGCTCACGAAGAGTGTGGACGATGGCGAGTACTCAGGATCTTTCCGCGGTTCTAAAATCGTATCGACAAAAAATGCATGCTGTTCATGCTCGCGTAAAGTATCAGGAAAATGTGTTGAAGGAATATAAAAAACATGCCAAGAATGGAACGTTCCCCAAAATATTGAAATCAATGAAAAGGTACCCTAAGATGCAAAGTCCTGAGGCTCAGAAACGTGTCAATGAAGCATACCATCAAGTAAAATGTACGGTCTTAGATCAAGCGATTCAAGAGATTCAAAAGAATCTTGCCGCACACAAAGAACAATATCAATCCTTGCTACATCAGCTACAAAGTGAGCGACAATTACTGGAGGGCAGGAAAGAAAAGACACCCAAGATATCTCACCACACACGAGTGAATCCTGAATTGATTGAATTACAGAAAAAATACGATCAACTCTGTGCCAAGTTAGACACATTCTCAAAATCTAGCGAGAACAAAGATATCATACACACGGGTGAAGAGGGTGTTAATGGTGTATGAGGCGGTGATAGGTTAGGGAAAGTGGTGAGACGATAATACATAAAAAGCAGAGAACCTTACATTTTTTCATTAGTATCGCTGTGACACGAAATGGGAGTCGTGATACCTTGATAAACTTCTAATCGGATAATGCCACACCTTTGCCACTACTGCAATAGAGCATTCACGCGTTCGGAAAACAAAGAGCGTCGCGAGAAAAATTCATGCGTGAACTCAAGAGTCAATCCAAATCCATGGTTCCCTTCAACTGTGGATACCCATTCCATTCCACCCGTGACTATAGACCCGACTCAATCGTTCGATCTATCACAAAGGTGGTGTGAGGGTTTCAAATTCAAATCACCCAGTAGCATATTCATCGTGGGTCCTTCGGGATGCGGTAAAACTTGCTTCACCAAATCATTACTGCTACAACATTTGGATGAATTGTTTGCGTCACCCCCTGCCGTCATTCACTACTGTTACGGTGCTTGGCAAGATGGATACCGTGAGATGTATCAACATGGTATAAAATTTCACGATGACCTACCCGATGAAAAACAGTTAAAGCAATGGTTCCCTAAAGATGGTGGATTACTGGTCATGGATGATCTTATGACTGAAGGAGGAGACGATAAAGAAGTGTTAGACCTTTTCACCAAACTTTCTCATCATCTTAACATTACTGTTATCTATCTTTGTTAAGATATGTTTCCACCTGGCAAATATGCAAAAAGTATTTCAAGGAATGCTCATTACGTGGTTGCTTTCAAAAACCCACGCGATCAATTGGGTTTCAAAAATTTATTGTTACAAGCCTTTCCCATGGAGTGGCAAGATATTATGCAAGTGTATTCTGAGGTAACTCAACGACCCTATGAGTATATCACCCTGGATTTACATCCTGCTAGAAAGGATGCTCACCGCGTATTCAGTCATCTTTTGACACATTAAGGATGTGTGCGACTGTATCCTAGAAAAGTGAACGTTTAAAACAGCCCTACACATTGGTCAGAAATAATTTAGGAGCAACCACCAGCAAGTACACATCGAGGAAACTTATAGTGCGTGTGTGTGTGTATGACCATGACTGATAATTCTCAGGATCTAGATGTCTTTGGCGAACCACTAGAAGAAGATGAAGAGCCTGAGAACACAGATGATGAAGACAATGATGATGAAGGTGAAGATAAAAACAAGGATGACGGTGACGATGACGATGATGATGACAATGTCAGTGTGAATCCGTGGTCAGAATTGAAACAGGAAGTGAAAGATGATATGAAAACGACTTTGGCTGAACAAGAAGAAGAACAGAAAAACGAGGGGGGATCCGAGAATGACAATTCGCTCTTACCTTTAGCTAGGCGAAAGTTGAGAAGGTTATACTTGCATCGTCTAAAGTGGTATAACCGTATTAAACAGAATAAAATACATAGGCAAGTCATGCATACCGCTCGACGATTGCTGAATATAGACGGTATGGATTGGGAGGAGGCATTAGAGGCTGCCGTGGACAGGAGAAACTTCCTATTGAATGGTCTGATCAACAAACCGTTATTGGATGAAAGTGATGATGATGATGATGATCATGATGATCATGATGATGATGAAAAAGAGGAGGAAATGAACACTGTGTAACCGCTATAGTATGCGTGCATGTTTACGCGAAACAAAGACAAAATAAAATCATGTTGTAAACAATTTTTTGTCGAATTTTATTTATGACCACACTAAGTTTAGAAATGTACATCATCTGCTAGTCCGTCAAACTCTCTGGGTGTTACCTGCGGCACCTCTGTGTTCGATTCTACCAGTGTGTTCAATGGACCTGTCTTTGCAGACATATGGTCTACAGCCATTTCTGGTAGTTAAGGAGGGTGCTGGGATTTTCTCTTTTAGCTTATAAGGACGAGTTATCTTTGCTCGCTGCTTTCTCTTCTTTTCGAAGACTCTACGTGAGAGGGAAATCATGCATTTTAATATATTTTATATTTCTACGATAATTGTCTTAAACGCTCAGACTTAATTGTTATCTTTAGTAAACTTCCATAGGTGATCTGGACGAATCACGGTCCTTCCATATTCTCCATTATCCAAACACTTCATACGCGAAAGAGTACAGCTCACGTTATGTCTCCAATCAATCTCTCTTCTCTCTTTCTCTCCCACGAATATCGGGAAGTTTGCTTCAATGAAGTCACAAATTTGATTCGGGAACATACCCCCTTTTACTGTACTCAACTTAAGACCGTCGGCTCGATCCCTCACTAAATATGAAACCGGTTCGTCAGAACTTAGAATAGCCTTTGCAATGACAGCCACATATCTCTCTACTTTAGGCATGTTTTCGTTAGTGATACTTTTTTGGCTTGCTTAAAACCACTTCTATACAGTCTATGCTCCATTTCCATTGGTCCACCATTGATTGACACATGCCATAACTATTTAAACTCTTCCTTCAAGTAATATAATTTATTATTCGCATGGACTCACTCGTTCTAGTCATTTTATTCCTCAACTTTACTCAGTTCTTGGGACTCATATACACTCGCGGTAAGATATTACCACTAACAAATGTGACAGTTTAAAACAGTTTATTACAGTGATACTAGATCATTCTATGTACACTCTATCCTTCTCTTCCTCTTTTCTGCTCCTGCGCGCGCGTCCGGAATGCGGTTGCGTGGCGACCGTGGCAATGTTTCCACGTTTTAGTCATGTTTCGTCACATGTAAGTCCATATCATATGAGCTAAGTAAGTCTTTGGATTATGCTCCTTGTAATTCTTCCAATCGCTTTATCACATATTGATGTCCAGGTTTTGTGTAAAACGTGCTTGTATATAGGTACTTGCTATGTTGCCTCTCTTTTATCCCTTTTATTTTGTGTTTAAACGGGGTATCCAGGAACGGTTTGATTGTATATATCTTCTCTTCGACTTCTATGTAGGGATGAATTTCATTGAGATACACCAGTTGTCTGATTGGATGAAATCGAACTTTCTTCATCATCACTTTGGTCCCACGTATGGTCATACCATTCCGACTCATAGCCACTCTTATACACCCATTGCTAGATTTCCATTGGTATATCATTGATTGACACACGTCATAACTCGGAAACAGTTTGGACAGACAGGTCATTGACTTTGATCCAAAAAACATGTAAGGACGCTATGACTTGATTAAAATTTGATGGACAGATAATAATGGGACAGTTACAACGCCTGCTGGCATTTCGTATTTTTCCCCGGTTTGTATGCTCTGTGGTTCATTTTTCCCGAGAAATGGGAATGTTCATGAGCATGGTGCTGCGTTTTGGAATACCCTTTTCGTTCGATTTTTTTCTGATAATGTTTTTAAACAGGAGATTTAATTATTTCTCTTCGAATCATTCTCATTGAATTGCGTCGACGTATCGTTGTTATTTTCCTCACTTGCGGAACTTTGTATAGAGTTTAAAACACTTTCGTCACTGCTAGTGATCACACTCACGCGTTCCAGTTTATTTTTAATTAAGATTTGAACTAAAGTAAACATTTTTATTGAGAAAAAAGCTATCACATGTTTATACCTCGAACGACCCACTGTTCATTTCCAGAGAATTTTGAATACTCATGAACTGAGTGATCACCATCCGAACTATTTTTTTATTTTATTGGAGTGGGATGAATTATTCACATTCCATCGTAGGGTTTAGGCGGAAACAAACCTCTTTTATTCTCGATTTTTTTACACGATACGAATGCTAATCACTTTTACCATTGGAAGTATGAGTCACCATCTTGCGTTTTATTGTTTCCATTGTTTGTCTCACTCGATGTTTGACTGTTAGGGTTTTTATTTTGATTTTGATATGGGAATAAGTCGGTTAGGGAATTGGGCTTAGGGTGAGAGTTAGGGGTGTAGTTGTGTGAGTGACCGCAATAACCCAGGTTCTAATCCTGGTCACGACAGTTTTTCCTTTTATTCTAAAATGAACGTTTTTTCAATATTCATAGTAACTTGAAATCATTTTCCCTAAGGGAGGATTAAACACCATCTTAGGTTTCATTATTTTTATTGTTTTACACCATCTTAGATGACCTTTATTTTTTCAAATTATAAAAAAAGAAACACGCTCCTATAACCTACGCAATTTAACCCTAAACCAGGATTTATTGACCGCTTTTAATTTGTGTTTCCCTCCTACATCTCTCATACATTTCCTTCTAATTTTCAAGTGTGGATACTCTATTGTCCTAGAACCGGTAAAGGTAGTTGCGTGATACTATGTATCATTCATAATAAACACTCATATTTCGTCTATCCACTTTGGTTTCTAGAGTGCTCTTATTCTTTTTAAATTGTCCTGCCAAAACGCTTTTCTCTCTATTTCTTCTTCTTTTAGTACACACCATTCGCATTGACCGCAATTAAGGAGAAATCGTAAAAGTCAGACATTATAAAACTGACCAAGAGTTTATAACGACAAGGTCTACCCGAACACCTTGACAGCTTGTCAAGCCCTGTGTCTTACGATCATACCTCTCTTACATTTTTAAAACGTTGAAGTCATACGTCCTGAATAACCTGTACCACATGCGTGTGAAAACCTTTTGGGACTCTTATAAATACAACTTCTGCTCGCAGTCTAAGTCGATTAGATTAGTATGTCTGACCCGCGATACCCAAACGCGCAATATAGGGTCCATTCTCTTTTCCCTGTGTTGTGTGACAATAAACATTACGTATGCGAAAACAGTGTGTTGGAGCTAACCCCCCCGCCATCTTGGATTCTTTTGTTCCCATTGTTTTGAGAAAACTGTTATTTTTTAAAATGAGATGCGGAAAAACCCTACACACGAACCTAAGTGAAATCTAACTTTAACCTCCCCAACAACCCTAACCCCAACAACCCTAACCCTAACATCCCTAAACCCCAACAACCCTAAACCCCTCGTGCACCTACGCCTCATGAATAAACCCTAAAACCCCCCTCGTGCACCTACGCCATATGAATATTTCATTAGAACCCACTTGGCCGAATCACTCGGACCCAGGCCGCGCGGAAGTTGCCAAGAAACCTATGATTCCAACGTGGGAGAACAATCTACTTTCCAATTGTACAGTGACATGATGACAGCTTGTCAATCAGAGTGACATTTTTACGATTATGTATAACCTCTTCTTACATTTCTACATTCATTTCAAACACCATGTCATCTGAAAAACAACTGTTTGGACGAAGAGATTGAACACAATCCCCAGTGGGCCGGAACTATCCTAGACGAATTATTTGCCATTACAAAAGAAAAAGCTACCACGCAAGATCTTTGTGAAATACGTAGACAAGTGACAAGATACATTGACGAGATTGAAACTAATGATTCCAACGTGGGAGAACATTCTACATTCCATCAATTATACAAAGACATGATGACAGCCTTTCTAGCTTATGTTACCTACTTACAACTCAAATATCGTGCAAAGTGAACGAATAAATCATATGCAAAACCAAATGTTGTACTTTATCTCACCGCCATCTTGGACTCTTTCGTCTTTTGAAAAACCGTTATGATGTTTTTATTCACCCTTCTCACGAAATTTAAGCCTAACCCTAAAAACCCCTCGTACACCTACACGAAATTTAACCCTAATAACCCCCTCGTACACCTACGCTAATTTTAACCCTAATAACACCCTCGTACACCTATGCAACATGAATAAATTAACCTCGGCTGGGACACTCGGACCCAGACCTCAACGGAATTGCCAGTTAGGCCCCCTACATTACTTGGAAGAGTTCCATCTTCCTTACCTTTCCGACATCCATACAGTTCCACCCTCATTGATATCTTATTTTTGTCGAACTCCATTAGTAGGAAACGTATGTACCTTGCTGTGATTGGTGGATGTAGGTCGTGATAAACAACACTGCTCTCGTCTGCGTTCCCATTAAATTCCTGCATCATAATAGAGATAGATAGATAGATAGATAGATAGATAATATTATTATAAACACCTTGCAGCCATAGGCTGAATTACGGAATATTTACAAATACAGATGATAAAAGAAAGAAAATTATCTGCATCTTATAAACATGGCTAAAACTAAAACTGTTTTTCAAGCGCTCGGTTTTGCAGATGGGAAGAGTGAAATCACTTTTGCGCGTCAGTGCGTATCTACAACTCTTCCTTTGAGGGAAGAGGCTGTGGAGTCTCTGGGTGGGGCTACGGACTACCTCGTCAAACAGATTGGTTGAAATCTTTTCTTTCCTCTCGTGAAGTTTCGGTAGGCCAGCTGTTTCTAGTGCTACACTACATGACAGGTCAGGATAGATGATTCTGAATGCCCTTCTTAATAATTGTGAAATGAATACTAGTTGTTTCGATTTAAAATGTACGGTACGTGCCCGCGTTGTATACGTGAGAATTTGCTAAATAATATCTACAGAATTGCATTCTGCAATGTTTTCGTGTGGTAAACCGTGAATAATTGCACGAGAGATTAGATTCGGGAAAATTCATCCCATGCCATGGTATGGCATAATTTATAAAAAAATGTTTCTTCAAATATCAGTCTAAAATTAACTAAAAACTGAGTAGATGAGATTTACGCCTGCAAAGAAAAATTGTAAAAGTATAAAACTTTCTTTTGTCGTAATGCACCGATCAAATTGAGGCCTCAATATCCCCCTTGGTACAGGTATTTGACCGTCGTTCATGCCCTACGGTGAGGAATTTTACTTTCCTGGGTAGGGTGGGGCAATTGAAACGGAAGTGTCAAGTCTTTCCTGCACGATTCTAAAGGTAAAGAGTTTGTTTTCGTGAACGAATGGCTTAGAAAGAAAATTTTGACATCGTAGAATGATGCTTATTAGCGAAAACCCAACAGCACCATTAAAAATAAATACATGACTTTGCCAAATTCTACGACTCTCGTTGATCACACAAATAAATCGTTCAATATTGGGTGATTTGAACGCAATTTTAACCCGGTGAGGGAATTGAATGACCCAATCTTCAAAAGTCCCATACCTGTGGGGTTGCCAGGCGGTTGCCTAGAGGGGCGTTGAAGCTTCGAATTCATCGACTAAAACATACTGTTTTGAACAACTACTGATTAATGCATTGCAACAAATCGAGTAATGAAGCTCTGTCTACTCAATAAGATTGCAAAAAGGACTGCTTGTCCTAACAAACAACACAAAGTGGGAAGTTTAAGTTAAGAAATGATCTTGGCTCTGCGGTGTACAAGGAGCAGTTCACGTTTCAGAATCTTCCGCCACCTCTCATCTGTTTTACCTTTGCAATTGTTTGCCCTTGTTCCCTGTAGTACTGGAATCTCACTCCATAGTTGCTGTATTGTAGCTTGTACTTCTTCACCCTGTATTTCCCTTGACTGGATCCTTGTGTTGCTACTCGTGTTACTTTAGTGTGTTGAGCTCTGAGATCGAGCTGAAGCCACTCATTTAAACGATTCCTATCAGCTACCCAAGTCTTCCCAGTATGATGTAATCTTACACTTTTTCCGACATTCTGTTCACGGGATGAGACACTTATCTGCTCCTCTGTGATTGTACCACTTTCCATACCAAGTGTTTCTTGACAATGTAAGTCTGTTTCAAAACACAAGGAATCTCAAATTAACAGGTTAAAAATCAGAGTTGCGACAATATACCTTGCGTTAGTAGTATAGTGACTGAGAGGTATAGACCAACAACCCTGGGGCCTAAAAATCTAAAATAATCCGTGAAAAATATATAACTCTAATCTGTAAAACTGATCTGTAAAAATGATCTGGAATAAATCTGTAAACTGATATGACAAAATCCAAAACTCCAGAAATTTTTAAACTTTATGGAAAAATTAAAATCATAAAACACAGACTCAAAATAGTTTCTTCTTAATCTTGTTTTCAAATTAAAACGCTTAAATTTTTTAAAAGTGCTTAAAGAAAAATTAAATATAAAAATTAAGAATGCGTATTGCTGAATCAAAAAAATATTGATATATAGTATGAATAAAGAAAATTACGAAAAATTTGATAAAGTACTTTAAGAAAAAACACGTAATTTAATTATGGAGAGCGATTCCAGATCAAAAAAATATTTACATATAGTATAGATAATATGAATAGACAAAATTTAGAAAATCTATCGAGAGAGCTACTTAGCAAATTAATTCCAAAAGATGTTATGATTCAAATGATTTTAAATGAACATCAATCACCAATTATTCAACAAAGACAAAAAAGTGTAAAACAGATGGCTCAAGAATATGAAGAAAAAAATATGAAACAAAAAATCGTAGAGCCTCCTATCATTCCAATTAATAAACCAAAAATAAAAACAAGCGTGTGGGGATTGTCAAAGATGATAAAAAAAAAATGACAAAAACATTATTAAACCTCCAGTACCTAAACCAAGAGCTAAAAAACCTGTTCCTCTAAAAAGAACAATAATCAATGAAACAAATAGAGTTTTGAAAGGATTCACAAGATCCTATGAGATTAATATTAAAGATGAAAAAGATCCATTAATTCAAATGCAAAGCACAAGATTATTTATAAGAAGATTTATAAGAAGATTTATTTATAAGAAGATTTATTGATAAAGAATTAGAAGAAATGAAAGTAATGAGATTAGTTGAATCATTAAAAATAACTTTTGAAAAAGTCAATCATGATGGTGAATTTCAAATTAACGAAGTATATTTCAATAGTAAACCTCAAACAATAATAAATGAAATAAAGATAGAAGAATCTTTGCAATTAAAAGAGCAAGAATTATTAAATAAAATAGCACAATGGATTTCAGAAGGATCTGGTTGGATTATTAACTCAGTTGATAAGCATTATTTAAATTTTAATCATTATAATCCAACAAAAGGTTCATCTTATATTGAATTACCACCAGAATTAAGGAATCCTAAAAAAGGTTTGACCAATTTGCAAAATAAGGATAATGAATGCTTTCGTTGGTGTTATATCAGACATTTGAATCCACAAGAAAAGTATCCTCAGAGAATTAAAAAAGTCGACAGGAAGTTGTTGATAAATTAGATTATTCAGGAATTGAATTTCCAGTCAAACTTAGTCAAATAAATAAAATAGAAAAGCAAAATAGCATAAATGTGAATGTATTTGGATATGACAATCAACAAAGATATCCACTTTATGTTAGTAAAGAAAGAAATGAAGATCATTTGAATATTCTAGTGATACATGAACATGATTCACATTATGTTTTAATAAAATATTTTAACAGATTTATGCATGCTATAACAAAACATAATGGTAGAAAGCATTTTTGTTATTATTGTTTTCAATGTTTCAGTTCTGAAAGAGTTTTAAATGATCATAAAGACAATTGTCTTATTATGAATGGAACTCAAGCTGTTAAAATGCCTACTAAAGACAATAATATATTAAAATTTAATAATTATCATAAACAATTGCCAGTTCCATTCGTTATATTTATGCTGACTTTGAACCTATAACTGAGAAAACTCCTGGATGTCAGTCTTATGATAAAAAATCTTTTACCCAAGCTTATCAAAAACATACTGATTGTGGGTAAGGTTATAAAGTCGTTTGTTGTTATGATGATAAATACACAAAAACAATTCAAATATATCGTGGTGAAAAAGCCGTTTATAAATTCATGGAAAAAATGCTTGAAGAAGTAAAATATTGTAAGAGTGTCATAAAATCAAATTCAACAAAGCACTAAAAATGACAAAAGAAGATGAAGAACAATTTAAAAAAGCTGATAAATGTCATATCTGTGAAAAGATATATGCTGAAAAAGATACTCGTGTCAGAGATTATTGCCAAGTGACTGATTCGTACAGAGGTTCTGCACACCAAGATTGTAATCTTAATTTTCAAATAACTGATAAAATACCTGTCATCTATCACAATTTCAGAGGATATGAATTTCATTTCATAACGCAAGAGATTGGTGAAATTGTTAAGAATAACAAATACACAAATAAGAAAGGAGAAGAGTGTCAAATGAATATAAACGCTATTCCAAATAACTTAGAAAAATATATGGCTTTCCTGCTTGGAAATCATCTCACATTCATTGATAATTTTCAATTCATGAGCTCAAGTCTTGATAAGTTAGTGAATAACCTTCCTAAAGAAGCTTTCAAATATACATCAGAAAAATTCAAGAATAACGAATTAGATTTGATGACTAAAAAAGGTGTGTATCCTTATGATCACATGCATAGTTTTGAAAAATTCAATGAGACAAAATTACCTACTAAAGATGAATTTTACAGCATACTGAATAATGAACACATCTCTGATGATGAATACAAACATGCTCAAACTGTGTGGGAAACTTTTAAGCTAAAATCAATGGGAGACTAACATGATTTGTACTTGAAGTCTGATATATTGTTGTTGGCTGATATTTTTGAAAATTTTTAGAAAAACTTGTCTTCGATACTATAAATTAAATCCATGCCATTATTTTACAAGTCCTGGCTTATCTTGGGACGCAATGTTAAAAATAACAAATATTAAACTTGAACTAATGACTAAAAATTGATATGTATCAATTCAGTGAAAAAAGAATGAGAGGAGGAATGAGTTATATTGCAAATCGTTATCCTAAGGCGAATAATATATACATGAAAGATTATGATGAAAACGATGAATCGAAATACATCATGTATCTTGATGCGAATAATTTATATGGATGGGCAATGTCTTAATATCTACCAACAGGAGGGTTTAGATGGCTTTCAGAAAAGAAACTGAATGAAACATATATTGGTGCTTATCATGAAACAAGCCGAAAAGGATTGATTTTAGAAGTTGATTTAGAATATCCCGATGATTTACATGATTTACATAATGATTATCCACTTGGGCCTGAGAAAATAAAAGTCAAATAAGAGATGCTTTCAGATTATTGTAAAAAAATAGCCAATAAATTCAATATATCAACATGATTAGTATCAAAACTGATCTCCACACTGTTGAACAAAGGGAAATACGTTTTACATCATCAAAATTTAAATTTATATACACAACTTGGAATTAAAATAAAAAAGCTTCATAGAGCACTTGAATTCGATCAATCACCATGGTTGAAAAAATATATTGATTTTAATACACAAAAGAGAACTCAAGCTAAAACTGCTTTCCAGAAAGATTTTTTCAAATTGATGAACAATTCTGTATTTGGGACGACCATGGAAAACTTAAGAAATCGTGTTGATGAGAGATTAGTTACAGATGAGAAAAAACTTACAAAATTAGTCTCTAAGCCAAGTTTTGTTTCAAGCAAATCATTTAATGAGAATTTGGTTGCAGTTAATAAAATCAAAGAAACATTAACTTTGAACAGACCGGAGTCTCCAGTAGCTCAGTGATTAGAGCATCCGACTAGATCACGGAGGGTCGTGGGTTCAAGTCCCATCTGGGGCTCGAATTTTTCTACTACACTAAAAATTGTTTCATCTTTACATGCTCACTTTGGAGGTTGGTTGGCCGCATCTTGATATGCTTTAATGTGACAGCGTGATGCTGTTAGTGAGTTTCACAGGCGCTTACCAATACTTGGCTGTGTAGCCGCGCGATGCGGTTCCAGTCGAGGGCGACAAATTGACCCTTGCTCACCATAGAGTCTCCAGTAGCTCAATGGTTAGAGCATCCGACTAGATCACGGAGGGTCGTGGGTTCAAGTCCCATCTGGGGCTCAGATTTTTCTATTACACTAAAAATTGTCTCATCTCT